>NW_007578125.1:359341-399060 GCF_000690725.1 Stegastes partitus | reverse complement strand
GTTGTGGAAGAAAATACAGGCAAAACATGATGTACCCTGTTGTGATTATGCAATATGTACTGTGTACATAATTACAAAGGACTTACATTGAAAGCAACCAACCCCCATCTGACTCCAAAAGCAAATTTGTTACCCCCTTGTTTGTTGTAATTCTTCACTTATGCTAATAGGTGCTTAGTAAATATTTCATATCAATCCTGTAAGTTGCAAGCTGCAATCGACCCATCGCCATCTTTTCATCATGAGCTTGTTAGTGAAATAATTTGATTACATTAGTGATTAAATTTCAAGCATGTAATCAGAAGCTCCTATCAATTAAAATAACAGCGTACAGTATTGACACAGGGTTATGTTTGGAAGGAGAGAATTTTTAAATAATGTTCCGTTTGTGTTTACTTCTTGGTGTTGTGCACTGTAGGGACGTCCATGCTGCTCTGCTGACCTTCAGCATGAAATGAAAAGTGTCTGATGCCTCTGGTGTGTTTGGAGGGGCTTTCTCTTTTCCGAAGATGGACAGCCATGCATTATTGATTACAAAACACTCCTGCAATGCTATTTCATCTTTCTAGCACAGCTGACCGTGAATTGAGCTATATTTTAGAGTAGTTGAGACCTGCTTTCTTTCAGTGCAAGCACCTTTTGTATTTTTTTTTTTCTGTGCATGTAATGCCTCCCCCTACCCACCACCCCCATCCCTACAACACCAAGTGGGAGGATAAATATGCAGAAGCAACTCCCTTATCTTCTCCACCTCCCTCACACACAGTGCGCTGACAGAGAACTGCACAAGACAAAAGGCAAAGGTAGGCAGAGACAAACCAGCGTGGTGCAATGGAAAGTTGAAATACAATCTAATTTTTAGCACACCAGCTGTGTCACATCTAACAGCGTTTATTTAATGTTATTTTGAGCACAGACTGTGTAAAAAAAAAAAAAAAAAAGAGTGATTATGATATTTATCTGCACCACTTGGACCCATTGTGTATCTAAGCATATCTTACACTAATGTTTGTATCAAGTACATATTGCACAATCTGTACATATGCAGTGTGTTCGCTATTTTGCCAGCATACGCTTTATATGCCGGAATCTACGCATACATGCATATTGTTCACTGATTTTGTAACACTGTGTTCTGCCAGTGTTATTTTGCACAACGTGTGTGCTGATAGCAACATCTCATCTTATGAATTCTAGTGTTTCAGTTACTGGCTGTGAGATGTTAAATATTAATTTTGCTGAATTCTTATTAATATTCTGGAAGTTTCTACTTTGCAGCTGCAAACTTTCAACAGTCGTTTAGGGGTAGTTTGGTTTCATTTTAAATTGGGAATTTTCTCAATGAAACGACAACAAACAAAAAACCCTTTGCATGCTGTAAAGCTTCTTTACAGATAAGCAGCCATCCAGAGAGTGTTGCTGAGCAATGGCCTTACCTCCCTGGTTCCCTGTTGAGGATGGTCACAGGGGAGGACGCCCATGGCGACCGCGGCTGTCAGATGCTGTTTCCATGATTCCAAAGAATGATTGGTTTCATGGATCCGGACAGTGCTCTCTGACAGCACAGGGGGAGACTCGGCCACACCTGGGAGAAGAAACACTGGCAGGATGTGAAATGTTACTGAACAAGGTCGTTCCAAGGGTCATCGTAAGACCTGTCACCCGTTCCCCCCCACCACCCGTCATCGAGGAATTTACAGCCAGGCCTCGTGTCACATATGGAGAATATTGGGTCTGAATTTATCCTTTGTCTGAATCTGACTTGGTCTTTGTCTCTGCATGAGCTGGTGGTGAATTAGCAGACAACAATAACCTGGTTTGATAAAGAAATCAGCAAGGTTACCATTCAGACAGCTGATGTTTCTGTGAATAATCTGATGTCACTGCAGCTACTGACTGCTAAGAAATCAAGGAATTAATCATTAATTGCGCGGGAGTTTTTCACAAGATACCTCACCTGCAAAGTGCTGCAAACAAGCACCGCATTTTCAAGTCTGACTCATGTCTAGCCTCGTCTGTGGAAAAGTATCATTGATGTCACTGTTGTTGGTGAGACTTGTTAGCACGAATGACAAGGCTAGTGATAGGACTCAACAACAGCAGCTCCATCACTTTTTTCCCCTCTCAGCATGTTTTTCACAACATGACTTTTACTATGTCTCCCAGAGAGGTGGGCTTCTTGACAATCCCACTCCCAGAGCCCATGACAATTTTAATGATTGATCACTCTCCTTTTGACTGCGGTGAGAGAGAAGAGAGCAGACCGCAGCGCAAAAAGAAAAAAAAAAAAAAACAACGGGGAAATGGAGGAAAGAGGGGCGTGGACGATCCCACAAGGTCAGAGTGATGTCCAGTCTTTTGTTTTCAGTGGTGAGATCAGTGGCCTGTGCAGCCGCGAGGGGACACGCAGAGTAACTGGCGGCCTGGCAGGAACAGATGTTCTTACACAATGAACATGCACTTGGTTGGTTGCTTATTCACTACAAGTCAAGTGGCTGACTTCCCCTCTTTGGAAACAAAGAAAAAATACAGGCAAGAGTTGTGGCTTTCTACCTGTAGGCCGTTCTTAGGGAAAAAAAATGTTGCTGAGGCAATCAGGCTCACACAGAATGATTTACGTCCTGCTAAAGATACATCCACACAACAGATGGGCGTCTATTTATGGGCACGATAATATGTTAAAGTTGCATTAGTGTGCGTTTGAGTTTTGTCAGGATTATTATACTACAAAGAAACTGGAGTGCATGTGCTATATTTAGCACATACCTACTGTATGCAACTTCCCTGGTATTCTATTTCTATGACACCTGAAAACTCATCAAGCATTTGAGCCATGCAGGAATTATTTATACTTGGTCACTAAGCAAATAGAATCAATTAGCCTCTAAAGTATATTCTTCTGTGTTTGGGTTTCAGCCACTCAGAACATCCATATTCCTGTGTTTTTTCTCCATCTTAACACACAGCGCCGCTCCACCGTGCTAGCCTATAAACAGATTTCCTAATCATGTGAGTCGAAAATATGAGCTCTCTTGGCTTCCTGTCATTGTGGAGGAATCAAGGTGGTGCTATCAACACCAACACCGGATTATAAACAGACAAAGCAAATGAGACATGGATCTACTAGCAGCCAGCCTGAGCATATTTGCATGGGTGTGTTCTAAACTGTCTTTTAGTTAGTCGTGATACAAGAATGTAAAGCTTAAAGACTGGGCAGGATATTCACCACATGGACCATACTCAGTCGTTCAGATCCTGAGGAGATCTAACGGGGAAACAGTCTTTTGGGCAGTTGAGATCAGTAATGCAGTCCCCCTTTGTCAGCACAATCAGCTTGTTGGTATCCCCAGGACTATTGGCCCATAAATGAGCGAAGCTGTTCATAACTCATTGCCTCCCTCTGCTGGTGTTAATGGACAGTAAAGTCATTTTACAATGTGCCTCTGCTACCTTCTTGAAAAATCAATAGGATATTGTCTATGGTACTTAATTGTGAGTTCAAAACTAATATATCACACTTTATGATATTTTAATGTCTCATAATCTAAACGGACTTCAACTATGGCAGTGGTGAGTATAGTGGCCTCATCATACAGTACTTTATGGTAGATGTATAACCTATGGTATCAGAAATATTACACTAGTCTCTCCACAGATACTTAATCTGTCAGTGGCAATCAATATTTCATATAATTGTTGTGCTTTCTCGACTGTGATACTAGAATTTCCAATAAGTATTTCTTTTATGCTTATTAAAAAGTATACGATTCCTGAACTATATTACTTTTTAAAAAGTACATAACGGTCAGTAAATGAGTAATTTTCCCTTAATTTGTATTTTTTGTTTGGGTATCAATGACAATAACATAGTCAGTAAAATGTCATTATCTCAATTTATTCTACTTTTTTGTCCTTGTTTGACTTCATTTTTTTTGGTTAGCGCTTGGTATTTGTTTGTTAGTTTCATATTTTTCGTTGTGTTTTAGTTTTCGGACATGTAAACCTTAATATTTTACCTCTGGCAACCTGTTGAGTGTAAATACACAGAATGCTTGATGGCGGCACTAATGGCGCCAACATTGTTCTAATGCCCATACCATAAAATAATTCCGTAAATTTTAATTCTTAACCACGAAGTAGTGTCCTTTCTCTCTCAGTAAACGAACAAAGTTGCTGGTTTTTGTGTGTACCTGACGCTGCAAGTACAACAAACCAGTCGGTAGATGTCTCCCTTGTCCGCGCCGCCGTGTGTGTGTGTCTTCATGGGGGCTCTGCTGTCTACAGATGACCGAGTCGCCATTTTGAAAAGCAAATCGTTCACAGCACACCCGCCCTGAGTACTGGAACTATGCCGCGGGGCCGGCCTCGCAAACTGAGAGTTAAAAGCAGCGACGAAACAGGTAACAAGTACCAAAATGCAAGGAATAAAAATACAGATTATGGGCTATCCAAATAACCCGCTATTATTTTGCCAAACATCTCCGCAGCTTATATAATAACACTTCAATGTAGTGTATATAGTCCCCGGATATAGTATTGCGAGTGGGCTTTGCTTTGTACGGCGAAGGAGTGATTGAGGCGGAATGATATTAATAACATTTCGGTGGCTCTTCTTATTGGCTTCCAGTCTAAATTGGTGTCCGCGAGGAGAGGAGCGCCGGTGTCATGTGGCGCCAGTTAATGTGCGCTTTTTTACGTATAGTATTTATTTATTAGCATTTCCTTGTTAGCTTGTTGTTGCTAACTAGCGCGCGCCTTGCTACCGTTAGCTTCCCGGCTAGCATGCTAAAATGTTCCCCCATTGTTATTTTGGATTCCGTGAAAGGCGCTGCAGCGACGCTGTCCAGCTGCTGATGGTGATCCATCGGAACAAGTTGTCACAGTCACAAAACGACACGACCTAAACACGGCTTTAAATCGTGTCGTTGGGATGCATTTGTGGCTGCATTTTTGATATCATCGGAATACGGTGTTTGGCACAGTTGTCACGACACGGTAGCAGTTTTAAGTTAAACCGTGCTGCACCACGTGACTCCGTTTATTCATGTCAACCAGTTTATAATAAACCTTGTATTGTGTGAAAATGACGATCGGATCATTTATCGATAAACTGTGCACATACTGTCCTAACACTGCCATTGACTGTGGCAGCCACGATGGGCGTGGGGAAGCAAACTGTTGAATATCAAGTTGTGTCACCCAAACAGGCTCACAGTCTAATTCATGTTTCTCTGCATAAGAGTGTACATGAATCAATACACATCTGTCAAACATGTAAGCTAAAAGAGAGAGAAATCACTATGTATAATATTTAAAATGTTTAAAATGCCATCTGAAATAATACAACCCTCGATTTTCCCTTATAAATAAAAAATCACCTACAAAAACCTCACTGTTAGATGTGTTCATTATAATCACCATCTGTTGCTACTTTGAGAATCAAAAGAGAAGAAGGTCATGATGTTGTGTGTGAGAAGCTTCTGGTTTTAGATTTTATTTTCTTTTTGCAAGCAAAGCCAGCAAACAGCACATGTACGAGGCTCGTGGCCATGCCGGCTTCAGTTATTTTTCACAATAGGAAGCCTCTTGAACCACGTTAAGGAACTCAAGTGTCCACTCTCCTGTGCTTCTCGCCAGATGCCGACTCCAGTGAAAATAAGGCTGAAAGTTTCAGCGATGGAGAGCTCAAGGATAAGAAGTGCTCTATCTGCTCCCAGATCTTCACCACTGAGAGCCAACTGCAGAAGCATCTCCGCGAACACGAGGTCAATGACAAGGTAAGTGCAACGTGGAAGTGTGTGCATGCAGTCGGCAGAGTCTGCTGACTCTCTTCATCAGCTTTTGCATGTTTTCTTGCGTTTGTATCTATCTTATGGTTGTCAGTCGCAGATAGTAACCAGGGAGAATCAAAGTATTATTAGCCACTAGTTCTCATTACTTGTCAACTGTTTGATGAAAGTTTCCAGGATTCCAGCTGATGTACCTTCAATTTGGTTGAGCATAATTGAACTGGTAGAGGTATGATCTGTTAGGCAGTTGGCCTGTTTTGCATTACTTTCCCAGCTACAACAAAAATGTGCTGCTTTGTCGGGACTCTCCACCTGATGCTTCCACCTGAGTTTGGAGCAGGCGCTGAGGATAACAGACCTGCTGTGGTTTCAAAGCTGCGGCGGATGACAGTGTTCCAGCCACAGGTTGGATTTGAGCCAAGCTTGTGGCTTAACTTTAAAGCTGGAGGTGCCCTGGATTTTTCAGCTCAGATGATTTTTAACAATGTGGAAATTTAAACCTGCTATAGATTAGATGCTGTTGTCTCAAAACAGGTCTCAACTCTAGTCTGCTGGGTGCAGTATTTTGCTTCCAAAGCTTCTGGGATGTGTTATTACCAGCAATGTGAGAGGCAGACTCTTTACTTCATAAGACACATCTGGGAACTATTACTAACTCTTGCTTTCTTACATCAGAGCTACACAGTATTTGTGTTGTTGCGTGTTTTTCTCCCTGATGCTTGTTCATATCGACAACGTAGATGGAGACAGTTTAGTTGAGCTGATTTGAATGAACTGCTTCTAAATATAACAATGGAAAATGCTGAGACTTGATGGTGAGTTATGTATGACTTGTGCATGTCTGGGAACCACTAAAGTGCAAACGTGCAGCATGTTTCATTGCTACTGAACTTTGTGGTTGAAGGAGATATTGTGGTACAGTGTGACTGCAGTGTGAAAAAATAAATCAATGTGTAGTATTTTCATTCATTCTTAAGATGTTGGAACTCATTGATAGAGATAGATCGATTGTCACCCAGGTTAATTATGGGATCCAATATTTAGCATTTTTATGATTATCGACATTTAATTAAAAAAAAAAAATATTTCCAATAAAATAAAAGCATTTTAAAGTGCACTATTATGGCTCTGATCCACCCTTTTAAACAATGTCCTTCCTACAGCACTATCTGATTGGGTACACATCATTAATAATAGCTGAAAGATGTTTGTTGAAAATGATTTACAATTAAATATATTTTAACCATTAACAAAGGAATTTAAATAAAGTTCTGTGTTGGAATTTGTGCACTTTAAAATTTTGAGGGCAAGATTTTAATTTTTACTGCAAGCGGTTTGCTAAAAGTTGGTATCGGCCCTGAAAAGATCATATCGTTTGACTCCAGTTATTGATAAGATCATCGTAAGTATGTGAGCAGCTACCTCAGTCATAATAATGGATTTCTGCATTTGTGGTCCGTTTCTATTGTTGTGGCTGTGCAAAACATTTATGGCAGAACTAAAGCTGAAATATCAGTTAAAAAAAAGGGATGTTTGTATGAGTTTCCATGATCTCTTCCCATATTTTATGCTCCAGCATTGGAAAGTCCTAAAATACATATCGCCGTCTCCCAGAAATGTTAATCATCATAACGAGCATCCTCTGAGTCATCAGACGAGCCAGAGAATGTTTTAATTTTTAGATCACGTACGTACTTTGTAATATATGATAATAATCATGCGTGGAAATTTTGTGTGAAGGATGTTTCTGTTTTGGATGACTGCTCTTGGTTTAGGCTGTATGCTTGGACAGATTGATGCAGGAACCGAGTGCTTCAAGATGCAACAAGTGGTTTTTGTCAGGGAATGTTTTGTCTTTCATTCATAATGCAGGATCACACATAGAGAAAAAAAACGTGCTTCATGTTGAGTAATGAAAGTTTTGATAGTTAATAATTCACTGGTTACCCCTTAAGTTGCAAAGTTCGCTCCGTTTGTCATCCATTTAAGGCGTTAAGCAACACACATCTCCTTCCCCTTATGCTTGCTTTCAATCACGCTGTCTCTCTGCCGTATTTCCTCTTTCATTCTCACATAATCACAAGCTGGGTTTCCCTACATTGTCAAGCCAACTTGAAGTGAATGTTCGAAATGCTGCAAAAAACTGGAAATTGGGTTTGTTTCCATTACTGCCTTGGAAGTGAATAAACTAGGCTGTGTAGTGCCATCAGAAGGTGGCAGCATAGGCTACGTTACACAAGGTTGTAATAAAAGTAGCAGAAGAAACCAGAGAGAAAACTAGAGGCCCATCTCATTTTTCAATTTTGATCCTCTTTTCCTCCTCTGCCCTCCATCCTCCTGCCTGTGACCCAGAAATCGATCTTAGTGCATATCGAGGAGATTGATGCACAAGTGTATCCTCGCTGTGTCCTTTGCTAAAGTCTTTCTGGCACCGATGATGTATAGAAGAGGCATGGCACACAGCTGGAATATAGAAACCATGCTGGGAGCAGGACTGACAAATGTGTCTATGTAACACATACATATACATATATATATATCACTCAGTCAGTGCGCTTGTATACAGAATGCATAGATATGACTCGGGGTACATGTCCACAAGATCCATTATTCCAACACCTCCTACTTATTGTCCATGTAAGCGGCGATGCAATGCGTTCTGGTGGAGTCACGATGCATTTCAAGAGACGGTGTCTCATTGCCTGCTCCCCATTTGCATAAGGTTGAGGCTACTTTATGCAAATCAGGGGTGTCCAGCTGCCACTTACCTCCAAAAAAAACTTTTAACAAATCATTGTTAATGTAAAATGTAGGCAGATTCATGTGGCTTTGTTGCTTTTATCTCGCTTGAAGTGTTTGGAAACTTTTGCTGTAATATAGGCAAAAATGTCCAATGAATTCAGGGGCAGACAGCTCAGGATTGAAGCGTTCGTCCAGTGGAGTGCAGCCAGTGTTTGTGTGGATGTAGGAAGGTGGAATATCTTATGGTTTCCTATTGGAGAGCACCAGTCAATCATTTATCGTGATGCTACCTAGAGGTATGCACACCGGGCGTCCAATGCTGGGAAGCAGCGTGATCGTTAGTTTCCTAAAAAGTCCAAGTACGTTGACTTGCTGCACATGCATGCAGCAAAGTTGTTCAAGTGGACTCCAGCGGACTAGAAAAGTGGTGTTGTAACTACAGCTATACGTCTGTGGGTATCCGCAGCTGTCTGTGTTTGCGTCTGCAAGGGACTGTAATCGAGGCTTAATAAATAAATGCATGCTGTATGCTGTCATGAACATTTATGCTCCTCTGACAGCGATCGTAAAACACAGTGGTAGACTGTAACCAAACAATAAACGGACAGACGATAATACTATTCCACATGTCATATGTAATCGTTGTTTTAAAACAACAGCTCTTAAGCAAAGAATATCTCATTTTCTTGAACGCCCTTTGCCTCAACTCCTCTCTCCTCATGTCTCTTCCCTGCCATCTCTGCTTGCATCTTTTGATAAGAGGGACTAAGAAGCAATGAGAGGCGTTAGAGAAAGAAATCGACGATGCCCAAACAGAGAAATAGGAAGGGACAGTTGTTTACTGACTGCTAAAACAGTTTAAAGAAGGAGAAGAAATCAACACAAGTTTGGCCCACGAAGAGAAAAAATGGTGAGATATTTTCATGATCTGTTTTCAGTGGAGCAAGTAAATATTATTTAATGTCAGCTGCAATTGGATATGTTTCATGGTGTCTGGAGGTGAAAACGATAAAAGAAGAAAATGTTAATCATTTATGGGAGTTTAATGTTTGCTATGCCTTATTTGGAAAAAGGTGTTTCCATCTCCCATTAGGCGCATTAACTATTTTTTGAGAAAAGGCTTAAAAAAAAAAAAAAAACTCTATAAGCAAGCATTAAAATTGGTTGTTTTTTAGTTTTAGTTTGTTGTTTATGTTCCAGTGCACATAAAACATGGCTGCAGATAGAAGAAGGGATTAGGTTCTTTGTTCCATGCTATCAACAGGAATGCTGGAGTGACTAAAATCTCTCTTTGGGTTTAAGGAGGGAATATTGAGACCCTACATCTCCCCCTTTGCCGGCACTCCCGTGCTTTTTTTTTTTTTTTTTGGGCCATTTCACTTTCAAGGCCAGTATCTTCACCTTCATTCTCCCCAGACTGAAGAGCTGTCTGCCACTCTGAGTATGTCAGCACTGCTCTCAGCCTTCTACAGATTCAGAAAGTATTTTGAAATGAAGGCAGCTGGCTCCTTTAATAGAAAGGGGACCTAATATTGGTTCCATTTCTGCCTTATGGGAAATATTTATTTTGATGTTGCCTCTTAATAGGTAATACTTGTGCAGTCATTTTCCTCTCCGTCCGTCTCTTTCTCCCTCTCACTCTCTCTGCAACAGAAATGCTTTCTTGAAGTAGCTCAGTGATTGAGATGCAGTCAGGACTGTCTCCATTTGTCTTCAACAAGAGTAATAACAGTAACAAGAACAACAATGCAGAGGGAGACCTTTTACAGTTGCATTACTCACTACACACTTCTCTCTCTCTTTGCAGCCTCACCGATGTGACCAGTGCTCACAGACGTTTAACGTGGAGTTCAACCTCACGCTACACAGGTCCACACATACCACGTCTGACTTCACCTGCCCCGTTTGCAATAAAAGGTTCTCCCGCATCGCCAGCCTCAAATCCCACATCATGCTGCACGAAAAGGAGGAGGTAAACCGCCTCGTCAGTCACACTTTCTTAGCGTATAAAAAAACAACTTTGATTCTCTCGTTTGACTCCTCTGTTTGTTTTGTTTCTGTTATTGCAGAACTTGATCTGCACAGAGTGTGGAGATGAGTTTGTTCTCCAGAGCCAGCTCTCTCTGCACTCGGAGGAGCACCGTAAGGAGCTCTCGGGCATCAGGGTGTACACCTGCAAGACCTGCGACAAGGAGTTCAAGACGTCTGCGCAAATAAAGGAGCACATGAAGAGTCACATCAAGATGAGGTCAGACGGGGCTTCAGATGCCGATTTACCACATTTGACCGAGTTAAGAGAAAAACAGCAAAGGGTTGAATAAATCCAACGGCCGTTTGAAGGCACCGTGAGCATTTTGCTCCACCGATTGTACCCTCAAATCAGTTCAAAACCACAAGGAGAGTATAAAAAATAGTGAATTTTGAAAGCAATGTTTAAGTCTGTGGAGAAATAACTCAGTTTTCCTACTTAATTTATTTCCACACTGATTTTGTTAAATGTATAATATCAAACACGCCAGACTCTACGATGTGAATATTGTAAGGTGATCCAGCACAATTTCATGTCAGCAGTTTCCATCACATGTACAATTTGTGCGTACTTATATACAAACATTTGGAAGAATGTTAAGAAAATCCTAATGAGTAATCAAAGAGTTACATGCCTAAATCCTGTTCAGGATAATACATGTGTACTATGTGGTAATGTTAATGGATCTTTGTCTTCCCCTGTTGCATACAAAAACTTCTTTTTTTTTTTTTGTTCCCTTCCTTCACAGGCCGCTCACCTCTAGTTCCAGAAACTACAAGAAAAACATAGACCGTAGTGGGTTCACAAACAGCTGTCATCACTGTGGAAAGGCTTTCAAAAAGCCCAGCCAGCTTGTCAGACACATACGAATACACACAGGTGAGTGAGATGGACAGAAATGAGGTGAAATGTGCAGCTTATAGAGCTCTAATGCACATTAGGTGATTTATGTTCAGAGGAATTACTGCAGGAAAAAGTGCCGGAATCCATCAGCCACCTGATCTAATTGTCCCATATAGGCCATCTAATTAATGAATATGGGATGTCATCTACTACAAGGAGCAGGAAGGGTGCTGTTGCTATAGACACAGTGGGTTACACTGCTCTTTATCTCTTTTACATTGTTGAAAGATGTGTATACAAAATTAGTAGGGGTGCAACGATACACAAAATCGACGGTTTGGTTCGGTTTCATATGTTTTCGATACAAAAAAAAAGAGAAATTGCCTTGCCATTCTTACTTGTTTTTGAAGAATTAAATGTATGTGCTGTGCAAACTTAGCACTATATAGAACATAAACAATGCCATATAAGAAATAATAGTAATAAAAAAAATTCATTTATCTGATGGAGAAATCACCCATCTGCTGTAGTACATTCTTAGCAGCAGAGTATATAATACAAATAAATTGCTCCATACAAAATAAAGCTGTATGATGTCCATCTTCTGGGGTATAGTCTCAGCAGCATATTAAACAAAAACAGCTCCTTATAAAATAAATCACTCTCTGATGGAGCTTCTGGAGTGCTAATGGCTGTCTAAATGACTCGGGTAAAGTTTGTACCATGTGTGCTGCTTGTTGTTTTTGTCTGGTTCCACTTGTTTTCATGCCAGGGTGATGTCGTTGTAAATGTGTGTTCATGCTTGTTGTATTTCCACTGACGTAGTTTAGCATCGTGTTACACTTGCAACACACTGCTGTATTTCTGTCTACGACTCGCTTTCCATCAGGGTCACACTTAACACCAAAACCAAAGTAGTCCCAGACGCGAGATCTGAAGGACGGTGGAGGATCTTCGACTTCAGTTAAAGCATTAGCCATGTTGCAACGAGCTAGCCTCGTATATAGCCTCTGTCTCAGCAGTTTGGAATGAATTGGTGTGGGAGATGCGCGCACTCAGTGGATCTGCGTTCGACAATGCAGCCGAGAGTAGTCGAGCACAGATCCACTGAGGACAGAGCGCTTAGTCAGAAGTTGATTAAAAAAATATGAAATTGCGTTTTGTTCGATTAGTAGGGCATACCATACCGAGACCACTGTATCGAACGGTTCGATACAGATACATGTCGTTGCACCCATAAAAATCAGCTACCATAAGTTTGTTTTTTGCTGTGTGCTATTCGATGTACAGGTAGCACTGACTCACTTCCCTCTTCACAAATCTGGAAAACCTGAAACCAAACTGTAAAGCCTTCCAAATCCTGCCCCAGTACATGCATATTGTTAGATACATAATGGGCTGCAACTCGAGCCTTGTTTTTAGTCTATGGCTTCGAAAGCTAGGATGTAAGTATGTCAAATTAACTATTTCAGCTCCTTTTGGTGAAATCTGCAATAGTGAGATTGCAGAATGGTTTGTACTTTATTCTGCAACGCTGACACACACATACATGCTTTTTGATGCTCCTTGACGACTTGCACAGGCCAACCTGACATCATCGTGTCAAGGGGCTTGTGTTTTATAGCAAATACCCTAAAACACCTACAACATGAAAACTACTGCCATGTGAAATGACGAACACTGATCGTCTCTTTGCAATGTACTGCTTCAAAACCTTGGGTCTTAGCATCAAAGCACACACCCCCGCATAGCAACAGCACCCCCCGATGCCGGTGGCCCCTGCACCCTGCCACATAACAAAAACTGCTCCGGAACAGCTTGAGAAAGGCAACTAGGTGTCTAAGGTGTTGAGCTGGCCTCCATCCACCCTAGATCCCAAACTAATCAAGCAATGGATACACCAACAAGATGACTATTCCACAGAGGTCTCACCCCATAACTCACAAAAATGGCCTCCACAATAGTTTTGATTTGTCCGTCAATCCTTCCATTTAATACTCCGTTCACTGTTGATCCAAGAGTTATGTTTGAGAAACTAATGCCATTGTTTCGTTGTTTACTTTTTAGCTTCATATCCAATCTGCTATTACTATTAGTTTTTCTTTTTTTCCCCCTCTCTGCTTGGTAAACACTTGCCCACTATCAAACATCTGCAGCTGGTCATGTGTTAAAATTTGTAAAAGTTCCCAACCCTAGTTATAAAACTCTGTTTATGAATTTGGGAGCTGCAAGTTATAGAAAACCTGCCAACTTTTTCTAAAGTGTGGGTGGATACAGGCACTGGGTTGTAATTGATAGGGGGCTCAGTAGTGTGCTGTGATTGCAGCAGGAGACCTTACAGATGTGTGGTGGGTGGTGTTGTCACAATCAGGAAAGTTACCAGTTCTGTTCTTTGATTTAAAGTTTTTTTTAATTGCCCCTAAACAGAGTTTTAGGCAGTTTTACATAGTCTTACCAAGATAATGAATTTGGTATGATACCTGCCTAATATCACCTAAAACATCAGGGAAAGTAATGGAATGTCAGACTTTTTTCAATTTTGACAAGACAAACAAAAAGTTTTTGAAGGTGTCAGTTATTGTACCAAAGTCTGTTCTTACATTTTCATATCCAAGCCAGACTGGAGGAACTCTTCCTTAAAATCAGCTCACATGTCTCAGTGATGTTTATAAAAGGTTAATTCCTTGCAGAGCCATACTTCAGTGCATAATGTAAGTTAATCATTTATAGCTGTTGCTGTTGATCAGCATACTTCTGAAGTATTTTTGGCCACTTGTACACTGTAGTAACGCTGCCAGTGTAAGCCCTACGTTTGCATACCGAGATGTTTGCCACATTGTTGAGTTAGCTTAAAAAAGATAAAGCCAAATTTAACTGTGGTCGTCAAACTCAGATGCTAAAAAAATGTTACTTCGCACTTTGGCATATTTGAGAACATGGGCATAACGGACAATAATTATATAATCTATCACATTCCCAAGGGATTGGCATCTGGCAAAAGATTACGTGACATTCTCTTGGGGCAGAATCACAGTCCACAATCTGAATCACAGTGCTCCCCACGGATTTACTTGTGTAATCACACCATTAGTTGTGCATATGGTTGCCTGGACACAAAAGCCTGCCACTTCAACTCAAGGCTTAAAAAAAAAAATCTCTGCATCCTGTTTTGGCTTTGATTTTATTCTGATAGGTCTGATTCTTTCCACCGTGTAAGACTAGCTGGATAATTGGTATTGACCACTGTCAGATAGCACGGAGCCACACAAGAAGTAACTATCTACATTCAGTCAGTAGCTAATTCATGGTAACTCCTCTTTCAGGATGCTCGCTGCAATCTTTCGTCAACCAGGCTGTCTTTAATTTACAAAATAAGTAACACCTTCAAGCATCGTCTAGATTGTGTCACAACAAATCATGACGTGTTTCCTGTGAAAGTCAGATTAAGATCATCCAGGATATAAGATCTTTAAAATCTCTGAATACGTCAGCATGTCTCCTCTATGTGAAATAAGCCATATTTTGCTTTGCATACCTGTTTCGTCTGTGGTTGGTGAGCAACAGCGCTTGTGTTTTCAGCCATGCCTCTCGTTTTGCCACCATGAAAGTACAAGGTAGCTTATGAGAGCAAAGAAAAAAAAAACACACCACTATGCCTGCAGGGAGTGCAAACACACACACTAAACTCAGGAAATACAGCTTCTATTACAACACTGTCATTCTTCGAACACTAGCAGTAATAAAAAGGGGTATAGTGCCAATTTAAAGGCAGGGCATTGCTTTAATTTTGTGGTATCAGTACACTGTCTCAACACTACCATCCTACTATACAGCTGAAGTCTTATACTGGTCTTCTCTAACTAGACTCACTCTTGTTTAAGTTCTCTAGTTTAACTCAATCTGTTAGACCTAAAACGTTTTTAGCAGTTTGCTGTGTTTACCTTACATTTTGAAAAGACTGCACGTCTCAGCTCGACTCGTCACTCAGCTGTCACGAAGAGAGTTTGTGTGGGCAGAATTTTGATATGCCGTTTAAATCCTAATGTTCTCGCGGTGCCCTGCGATTGTTCAGCCGTCTGGTTTCAGGGTAACGGTAGCTTCCACCCACATTTTGTTTACACATCATCCACATATTAATTTATTTGGTTGGCGGACTGGTGGGATGACTAATGGCGGATGGAGCTGATTTGTCTTCGCTTCGAATCTCCAGCAGACTTAAAGCTGATGAGGTGAAGAGTCGCTTAGGGAGACTAAACACACTCAAACACACAAAATCCCACTCACACACATTATGCCTCATTTTCTCTCTTTCTCACTTGTGTGCAGAGAAGTTGGCAAGGATTCAACGATGTATTTGAATCATGTTTATCTCAAGTTTTTGTTGAAATATTAAAGAAGAAGCAGAGTTTTGGCAAATACAAGCCTTTAAAACAAACCCTGCTTTATTAAATAATGATAATCAGTGTATCTAAAGCAAGCCCCCAGTATTTATCTTCTTCTTCATTCATTTAAATTACGTAAACTGCGGTTGTCATGAAAGTGTCATCAGTGTTTCCGATCTCCTGTTTGACCTGAACTTCTCCCTCTTTTCAGGTGAGAGACCGTACAAGTGCACGCACTGCGGCAAGGCTTTTAACCAGAAGGTGGTGCTGCAGACTCACATGGTGAGACACACGGGAGAGAAACCTCACCTCTGCATGTTCTGTCCCGCGTCCTTCTCCCAGAAGGGGAACCTGCACTCCCACGTTCAGCGGGTTCATTCAGAGGTAAGAGTGCAATAAAAAGACATGGAATAAAAGCCAAACTTCTGTTTTTAAGTTTGAGTTTACATTTTTTTCCCCCCTAATTCCTTTTCACATAGGAGCCTTAACCTACTTCTGTAACACTTTATTTAATGAAGAACGTTATTAAAATAGCCAAAGAACAATTTTGTAAACTAGAGATAGAACGATATGTTGTTGTTGTTTTAAGGCTAATACCGATGCTGATTATTTGTGATCAAAGCAGACCAATAACTGATTGTTGGAGCCGTTACGTTACGTTAAATCTTACATATTAACAGCATGATATTGCTGGGAACCTGGCATTCATACCTACATTACTTCATTTTTATGGATTACAATAGCTGAATATGTACTTATATACAATGGATGCCATATATTATTGTCAGACAATGGCAGGAATCCTGTTGTGTATGATTACACTTCTTTTGTGAAGGATTATGTACACTAGCAATCGGAGTGTTTACTGTGACATCAACAAGTTTGTCTCCTCTTATCCTGCAGTTATGTCGGCTTCTCTTTTTGTTAATTTCACTGTTCTATAACTTTTATTGCCCTCTAATGCCCAAATCTTGAAGTGTAATTTGTTATTGCTTTCCATCCACTGTCTCGGGCTAATCCACGGCTGCCTCTTAACTCAGCTGTTAGCAATAATCCACTGTGAAAGTAGGTAATTTAATGATTTGTGGTGATGACATTTGTATCGTGTTTAGTTGTTGTGGATTGCATCTCTGCCAGAGAGACCCGCCATTCAGGTAGATTGCTAAAATTAATCTTTAGGAAGATGTGACAGATATTTCAGACAGTGTACCACTGACAGCAAGCTTCTTAGCGATATCCTTAGCTGAGCACAGTCAGCAAAATAAATAAGTGACATATTCAGGTGTTTTCCTCAACAGGTAAACTTGTCATGCTTGTGGATGGTTACGGTGTTTATCACAACTTCAGCAATCTCTGCTACATCACCTTCAAAACACAGTTCTACTAGCCGGCAAATGTCCGTCCCTGTCTGTGCACAGTAGTTTTCAGTGCTGATTGGCTGTTAGGTAGTGGAACAGGTAGTTTGTTGGAAGGACAGAGTGGCTGCAGACAGAGAGAGGCAGCTGCATAGAAAACGCTAGAATAATGTTGCAGATCAGTCCAAGCCACTTAGTTTCCTATTTTTAGACTCCGATCTTTGTAATCAGTTAAAATTACGTGGATTGGATTACAAACACATAGTCCACCTGCAAAAGAAGGTGTTGAGATGGTTATTGCTTTTAAGTCAGGGATTTGCACGCATGCGTTTCAAATGTCTGTGATGCAGCTTGCTGTTACTCAGGTGAAATATCAGATACTTCCAGAGACTTCTCAGGCTGTTTCCCAGCTTTCTGTAATTCGGTATCATTTCTTTTATTCTGTTTTCCTAGATGTCAGCCTCCCTAAGTCACACACTGAATTGCCAGCCCTCCTGCCCAAAGCTTGTTACGTTCAATGCAGCAGGACACCTTGTCATATTCTTTCGGTCTGAAAGGAAATGAGATGAAATTGCAGTCCTTTGTTCCTCATTTGGTTTTTGTCTTTTGTAAGCGCTGCACAGAGAACACGTCTGATTTATTCCACCTAATTTAGCCTGGACTCTGGCCTCTCACGGTGCCCTCTCAATTCTTCGTGGCAAACTTAAGTGCTCCTAGTGCCAAACTGTGGTTAAAGGTCAAAAGAAGTACACATATCAAAGTCCTCCCGAGAAACCCTGCTGTTCATGTCAGCGGATGATGAGTTCTCCTGTGTGTAGGTGTCCATTTCTGGGGTCTGTGGATTGATAGTGGCAGTAATATCTAGTGTCTGGTTGATGACCAGTTTCAGCAGACTGGCTCAAGCCTGAACTGGGCTGTTCGATTGTAGAGCTACACAATGGTCTCCATCCCAAGAGATGCAGTAGGTCCATATTAATGGGTGCTCTACAATGGCCAGTGCGTGTACATTTTAACTAAAGGTTAGCAGACAACCCCATTCTC
This sequence comes from Stegastes partitus, assembly GCF_000690725.1. Taxonomy (NCBI): domain Eukaryota; kingdom Metazoa; phylum Chordata; class Actinopteri; family Pomacentridae; genus Stegastes; species Stegastes partitus. The sequence goes on along the minus strand of NW_007578125.1, from coordinate 380,879 downwards.
CACAGCTAGTGCCAGCTGAGAAATAAATGTACCATTTATTTTTTCACCACAGTTAGTCTATATCTTCTGAAACGTACCTTCCGAAAAAGTCAAAATTCTTTGTCATGGTGATCTGTTTGCTCATATAATGGAGCATTTTTCAACATACAGACTAAATTCCACACCTACACTAGAATAACAGGAAATTGGTGTTAATATATCAGTGCCTCGCTTTTGCTACTGCGGCGACGGCATTTTTGTGGTACTTCTTTTCTAATTGACTGCCTCTGACTAAAAAGCCTCACGCATGCTTTGCTGTAATCAGCAGCCAGGTTGAATCAGTGCATCGGAGTTCATATTTAATGCCTGATTTTGCTCTAATCTTTGTGCTCCAGAACAAACATGTTTGTAGGTGTAAGTTAAATGATGCATAAGCGTTTTCTTTCAGTAGTTCAACTGGTCAATTGACCTGCTAATTTGGTATTCAGTGTTTTTGTTGTTGTTGTTGTTGTTTTTTCTCTTTTTTTTGTCATTTCTTAATATAATACATTTGAACAAACTGAAGTGTGTTTTCTTACCGGATAAGATGATTGCATACTCTATGCTAAAAGCTGGCGATGGGGACAGTTGATTGAATTACTCTTGGAAAACCAAACGGCAGGGTCATTTGAATAATGCATCTAATTTTCACAAGTGTTCTTCAGTTTTTCTGTGCTGCGTAGAGTTTGTCCTTATGATTGACTGGCTTTATGAATAAATTATAGCCAGGAGTTATTGGCAATAGATTGCATGAGCAGATGCATGCTGAGGAGTCAGGGGAGTAAAATCATTGTGGTTACATTACAAAAAAGTGTTTGGTCATGTGGCTTGGTGGCATGTTGAGACAATAACACTTTCTGCATATAAATGGCATCTGTTAAGTAATGCATTAGCCGTACCAGAGGCGTGTTCTTAGTCTAAATTCTTTATTCTCCATCCTTTTGAAATGCTTTCAGCTACTCTACTTCAACTGATTGTGGTTCTTAAGATGCCAGGATACTGTGTAAAAACCACTTGGTGGGTGTTTGAATGACTTTGGAAACTGCCTCCGCCTCTAATCTGTGTACTTTAAGGGAGAGGGTTTGCTCAAACTTTCCAAAACCAGTAATGTGCTGTTCACAGCTACTTCACATCACGATTGGTCAGGTGGGCAGAGACATCTAAGGTGCAATGGTTTGGACTTCTCTCTCTCGTGTCATTGACCCTGACACAATCATTTCTGTTATGTTTCATGAGAACTTGAATGCCTTCCAGGAGTGATGTGCCTGAGAATGCTATTCTATTTTTTTGTGTTACTTTTATCCCAAGTTGACACCTTGCACTGCTTGTCAAGTTTCTTAAACCATTCCTTAGCAATTTTTGCAGTGTAGTAGGTTGCATTATCCTGCTGAAAGAGGCTGCTGCAGTCAGGGAATGCCATGGCCGTGAAAGGGTGGTTCGTGCCAGAGTATCATCCACATGAATGCCAGGACCCAAGGTTTCCCAGCAGGACATTGTCCACAGCGTCACACTGCCTCTTTCGGCTTGCTCCCAAGATATACAACACTTGGCTGTCGACACGTTGTTAAAAAAAAAAAGAAAAAAAAAAAAAAGAAAACGTGATGTAACAGACCAGGTCGCTTTTCTCTATCACTCCGTGGTTCAGCAGTCACCTGCCCATTACAGGCACTTTTAGCAGTGTTCAGCATGGGCACTCTGACCCATCTGAAGCTACAAGGCCCTACACACAGCAAGCTGCGATGCACTGTGTGTGTTCAGAGACCCTTCCATCATAGCCAGCAATAAGGTTTTTAGCAATTTGTGCTGCGGCAGCTTTTCCGTCAGATTGAACCACACGCGCCAGCCTTTGCTCCTGACATGCATCAGTGAGCTTCAGGCGCTCATTACCCTGCCACTGGGTCACTGTTTTTTTGTGTTTTTTTTTAATAACCACTACATAACGGGAATCCTACACAATATCCTTATTCTTGCATCAACTCCAAAAACAGACTGCTGACCCTTTCTGCCTAATATATCCCACTCCTTGACAGGTGTCATGGCAACAAGATAATACTTGTTTCCCTGTCACTGATTTTGATATTATGACTGATTGGTGTCCAATTTCTGTCATCTTCATCTTCCATAGACTTTCTGTGAGGATTTCTTTGTCAGTTTATTCATCTCTACTTCACTCTCTTCGCTGCTTCTTCGTATGATTCAGTTTTCCAACTCCGTCCCCTCGTTCACAGTCCTTTTCTCCCACTTCGTGACAACCACTACAAGAAAATTATAGTCCTCCTGTGCCCAACCGTCTTCCCTATATGTTTCACGCCAGTGTGCACTCATCGTTAACCCTAACACCTCTGATAACACCTTGCTTTCTCATATTCCCTCACACTCAAACAAACATACTTAAAATGAAATCCATCCAGAGACACCTTACTTTCCACACTTCCTGTGAACAATCAGTCCACTGACATCGATGTTCCACTTCACCAGAGGATGGTCACTCATGAAAAAGCAATCACACTTTTTTTTTTCTTCTTTTTTTTCAGTGAGATGCTCAAGTCTTATGGATTTCTTTTAACTGCTCTTAGGGTTTGTATTCATAAAGCATTTTTCTCTGGCAGAAAAGTGCAGTCTTCATGAACAAAAGAGCTTCCACACTGTACATGGGTTTGGTTTCTATGACAACATTATCTTGACCCCCATATCACCACTCTAACTGCCATTGTATGATAGACCAGCGTCGCCCCTTGTTGTGATCATTTCTGTCTGATATGTACAGCTCTGGATAGATGGACACGGCTAGAGCAAGTTTCTCCTCCATTTTCTCAGTTATCAGGACGACAGGTTCTGTCTCTGACTGGACACCTGAGAAGGAGCAACAGTGACAACGCTGGCACCTTTCTGACAAGTTCAGTGATTTTCAGCAAGAAGAGCTTTGGCTAAAAGACGGCAGGCGCAGTGCTAGGCAGCCTCAGTTGACTGCATTTGCTGTTGTTGGAAATAATTCCAAAAATATGCTGCCACAAAAACGCTACACGGACACTCAGCCTTGCATTTCAAATCATCTCTTTGGCATTTTTGACATCATCTAAAAGTTTTTCTTTCTTACTTCACTTACATGTTCGCTCATTTTCTAGGATTTTCCAGACACCAGAAGTTAAAACTCCACAAATCTGCCAAACACTGTCAAATGTCCTCACACCGGCTCAGGATTTTTTTTTTTTTTTACTTCCACCAAGTTCTCCAAAGGCATATTCAGCATAAACCCACAGATCCAAAGTTCCCCTGAGATTTTCTGTGGCCCCATCTGGCCATATTTCTAGAGGGGCCACTATCTGTAGCTCAGAAACTGAGCATTTTCTGACATACGTGGTTGTATTTATTAATCTCTGCCAATCACTGTGTGGAAAAAGAGATCTAGAATCCTGTATTCAACCTTCGATCTTGCGAGCCTTGTCAGTTAATACTGTCTCCACTGTGCGAAGCAGTAACATCAGTTCTGCTTCGTGAAAGAGGCATGGTTCTGCAACCTTGTATAATTAAAAACTCAAATACAGCTTTTGACTGAGCCACAGATATGGAAGCAAAACCTATCCATAGCAGCAAGCAGTAATGCCTTGTGTGTGTTTGTTTCCTCTTCCAGACCAAAGGGGTGCCACTGTTCCCATGCCTGGACTGCAGTTGCGTGTTTAAGAAGCTGGGCAGCCTGAACGCTCACATCAGCAAGATGCACATCTCTGTGATCGAGGTCCCTTCTAGCACTTCGGTAAGAGAGCAGCAAACTTAAAACGAAGCAAAACAGCAAAGAAAAAAAGCGAAGTTCAGCCCACCACCTGCTTTAACTGTGTTCAAGTGTACTCAGTCTTTTAACCGCCTGGATAAGGTTAATGAGACACGCTGCAGTCCTTGCTACAAAATTAGTTGGGATTTATGAGTTAGCATTTAGCGCACGTGTGTGTGTGTGTGTGGGTGTGTGTGTGTGTTTTAATCAGAGAAAAGGAGAGAGAGATAAAGCTCTAATGCTTTTTAAGTGCCGTATTAAAAAAGGTTACTTTGGCATGAATTTTGCTGGCAAGTTGTTGAATTTTTCATATTTTTATACGTTAGGTAATTTTTGTCATTTCTTTTCCCTGTGTTGCTTATTGCTCAGATAGCGCTCAGAATGAGATTTATTTAAAAAGTCATACAGAGCAGCAACAGCAGACAATCAAACGACTTATCACCCAAATCGATTCCTTGCTGGATTTACTTCTTAAAAGTCCTGCTTGATTTATCAGAGCTGGTAGCTTTAACTCAAACCTATTATTACTGCTAGTGTTTATGGAAATTTTGACTTTGATTTTATTCCAATCCAATCAATGCTTCGACTTCTGAAGAGAATTTTGCTCCTTAAGAAAAGGAGATTTTAAAAAAAGTCTCGCTCTTTACTGGTGGATAATAATGCTGTATTTTTTGAAAATAGCGCTTCAATACCTACTCAACTGCCAAAAACTCTAAAAGCTTCAGCCTAATTTACACTAAAAGAGCCGCAATCTCTTTCAGTTTTGTGCTGTTAAACAATTTTCCGTCTGCCATAAAGCAATCAAGCATAGTTTCTGCCAAATTCGACCTGGCACGTAGCCTAAAGTGCAGCATAGATGGTCTCTCTTGTTTACATCAATGGAAATTATGTGTCAACATTATTTTGTCATTAGCAGGTTACTAATTGCTACCTTTTATTTGCAGTTTTGAAATGCGGAATTGCTGTGTGCCTCACTCAGAACATAACCAATGTCTGTATTTATTTTATTGTCTTTCTTGAAATTATGTGTGTCTAAGTGTCAACGATTAAGACAAAGGCAGACGTTGACCTTTTGCTCAATAATAGCCAGTGCTTTGTTCATTTGATGCTTCAGGGAACCCCTAATAAATTTTAGTCAGGCCTGAATGTTGGCCTGTCCTGACCCTTTGTCACATCCTCGTTGTCTTTCCTACTCCCCGTCTTCTCTCTCTATTCCCCCTCCTCTCCTCACATAGGAAACGGAGGCATCAGGTCAAGCCCCGGCAGGGTCAGAGGGTGGCGAGGGGGTGACAGACGTCATTCAGCAGCTTCTCGAGTTGTCAGAGCAGGTCAGCGGGGAGACAGCCCAGCCCCAGCCTCCAGAACCAGCTATCGCCATGGAAACTGCCATTAACCAGGACATCCTGCAGGTAAGTGTCACTCGGCCACCTTAGATCATTGTAATCTCACGGCGTCACCTCTGCTCTGATGCCTAAATGTTACAAAAACTCTTTGTGCATACTTGCTAGCACCTCCAACAGACAAACACAAATACACAGTTCCATAAACACATTTCCAGTTTTAAATTCAGACAGCATAAAAGTCATGGAAATGATTTAAATGGGTATGAATATATTAAGTCACAGACAAAGACATGAAAAGGAGAAAAGTTTTCCATAAATCTACTAAAAAGTCTCTGAAATGATGTTTGTTTGACATCAAATGATACGATCTGTCATGTTGCTTTCCTTTGGTGACTGAATGGCAGGGTAGTGTGCTGGAAACATAATTTGTTCAGGAGAAAAAAGACAGTATTGTGATTTGGCACCAGGAAGCTGAGCATTACTGCACAGTTAAATGTAACCTTTTGGTCCCTAACATGGTATGATGGGATTAATGCTGAGGTTTGGTTTTGAATCACAGCTTTATTTTTATGGCCAAGTTTTTGCAACGATATTACGTGTCAGTGATAATAATAATAATAATAATAATATATGATTAAATTTTGTATTTTAAAGAACTAAGTAGCACACATTTGTAAGTTTTGCATTCCCTGAACAGTACTGTGTTACTTCTTTTGTTCAAATCCATTGCCCACACTTGGTGTGTATTTTACTTTTAAGCTGTGGCGCTTCTGTTCCTGCAGCAAGCGCTGGAGAACAGTGGGCTGAGCGTGGTCCAACCTCAGAGTGACGCCACATCCAGAGAGTCCCAGAACCAGACCAACGAAGGTGCCGCTGCGGAAAGCAAGAAAGTACAAGGTCCAGACAAACCAGCCAGAGAGAAGAAGAGGAGCATTTTTAAGAAACCTATACAAATGCCAGGTAGGGGCGGTAATGTGTGAGTAGAGTTTTGGACTTCATATGAATGAATGTTCATCTGGTTTGGGTGATGTCTTTCAGTTAAATTCCTGATTACCTCTTCTCTTTGGAACACCGTCATATTTAAATCCCATTAAAGATAGAATTTGTCTGTAAATCCAACAAATATATGTTCAAAGTATAATTCAGTTGCTTAATCAAAACCTTTGAATGTGCACTGAAATTAAATTCACATCCCTTCTTTTGGGTTGCATTGCTGTCAAACTGTTCACTGGAGTGATGTGTAGGACAAATGAAACTTGCAAGCGTTGTTGCAAGTATTCATGAACTCGTTACTGCATCGATATGGAACACAATAAATAGTGGAACTGGAGTTTAGAATTATGCTTGTTACATGTTTGCACACACCTAAGTAAAGTTATGAAGACAGATGGAAGTTATCAAAAATAATTTGTTTACTAGTTTCTTAACCCATTTTCAGACTGCTGCTGAATAAGTCCGTATTGTTTCACAGTGGTATCAAAATAAACAGCAGAGCCTTTTCCTACTGGTTGTTTCTCTGTGCTGCAAATCGTTGAAATCCAGCGTTACATCCACTTTGTAATAAACATAAACATAAAATAATGAGTTTGCTTTTCATTGCTATGATTTAACAGTTGTAGTAAAAAGATGAGTGTTGGTCACTGGTAGGCAGTTGCAATCCTAGACTGTTGGGGGGGGTAAATTGGGGGCCCCTCCTGATGATGAGCCTGTATGTAGGCTACTGTATGTACACAGTTCAAAGACAGTTATTTACATTAAGCACCAAACACATTTTTTATTTTAAAGTCATACAGTATCCCACCATCATAATTCTGATTTTGCCAAACAATGCACAATAATCCAAACAATCACTCCTACACAATTATGGAATGATATCTGTGCTGCTAGTGTTTTATAATGAGATACATGCAAAAAAACAAAACAATTTCATTTTTTTTTTCCCTTGATATAAAGGCTTTTATAAGAAATCTGCAAGTATTATCATATCAAATGATAACTGTATAACCCAGGCTGTTCTGAGAAACAATTGAAAATAATAAGTATGCAAATTGTAATTAAAAAAAAAAATTATTTATGAAATGTGTGAAATAGAATGATTAGTGATTTGTTACATACAGAGATGCTGGACAGTAGTTTTTGTTTTTCTGTCCTGTCCAGGATCCATCAGGGAGGAGGACGGTGTCCGCTGGCACGGCTGCCCGTACTGCTCCAAGGAGTTCAAGAAACCCAGCGACCTCGTGCGTCACATCCGTATCCACACCCATGAGAAGCCTTTCAAGTGCAAACAGTGCTTCAGAGCTTTCGCTGTCAAGAGCACCCTCACAGCACATATGAAAACGCACACGGGTATCAAGGCCTTTGAGTGCCAGTGCTGTCTGAAGTGCTTCTCCACTTCTGGCAGCATGAAAGTACACATGCGACTGCATACAGGTGAGAAGCACTTAAAGCCAAAGTAAAACAACAACTGAATACACTTTTGGGCACTTTATTGACTTGCTGCTTGTGTCACATCATGCACTTGTTGCTCAAACTAATCAGTATAAGCATAGGGTAAGGGAGACCTCTAGGAGCTCTCGACAGTACGTTCTTCGTTTCCTGGCTGCGTCTATCATTTACAATTCAGTTATATGTTATGGTAAATTGCACAACAAATTGCAGAAGCTGGAGCTGTGTAAGTATAGCGGTGCTGCTGCAGCTTGAGCACTCATTTGTAATCATGTATTTGCAATCATTTAGTATATGCTTCTTCTACTTAAAGAGATTATTTTAAAGGATCTTCACCGGGACATGAAATATCAACATTAGTGCAAAAAAACACAAATAAATCCCCATAAAAAACTGTAGCAGTTTAATTATGTTGTGCATTTATGCATTAGTTTTGATCTCTCTAAATTGAATGTAATGGCGCTGTCTTTGCTAGGTGTGTTTACTCTAGCTCTGGTTCTGTGCTTGCTCTAAACTAAGGCTTTTGGTAAATATTTTTTCAGCTTTATTTCCGCCATGGCTTTGTGCTTTTACAGTTTCATATCTGTGTCACGTTTCATTGTGCTGTAATTATCGGTTCATAGAGGAATATACTGTTTCCTGCTATCTCAAAGGCTTTGTAAGCTTTTTGTAGCCAATGTTAAATAAAATTACAAGAGGTTACATTTTTGGTTTATGTGTGAGTTTTATATTATCTGTTTGGATCAATTTAAGGATGATTACCTAAAATATTATCTCAATTTTGAATCTTTGGAAGCACATATGTCAGAATCAATCGAATTCTCTAAATGTTAATTCTCCAAAAGGGCCTTTTTTTTTTTTTTTTTTTCTTCCCTCTGCTTTTCCCAGGTGTCCGTCCTTTCCCCTGCCCTCACTGTGACAAGATCTTTCGTACGTCAGGCCACCGGAAAACACACATCGCTTCTCACTTCAAAAGCTTGCAACAGAAGAAGCACAAGTTTCCTCGCAAAACCAACAAAGCCAAAGTGTCCAAAAGCAACCTACCTCTACCTGATATCCCCCTGCATGAACCCATCCTCATCACGGACTTTGGTGAGTGCATGTGTTGACTATAACATTCATGTAAATACGAGTGCATGTTGTGTCTGTTTTCAAGATAGTAAGTTTTTCCGTTACCTTTGGGATAAAATGGAATGCAATGTTCAGTTACTTCCCTTCTTGTTCAGTTCAGCTGAATATTGATTGTTCACATTTTAATTTCAACAGGTCTCATCCCATCCCAGAACCCTCGCCTGGCTTTCCAGCAGTACCTGGACGTGGTGGGCAATGACCGGCCATACAAATGCCAGTTCTGCAGTAAGGCCTATAAGAAGTCAAGCCATCTAAAACAGCATGTCAGGTAAAGACTCTTTGTAATACTGTATTTTCAGATCATCATCTAAAAGAGTAAAGTATCATGACTTTTTGAGGGCAGGTGCATTAAAGTTACTCTGGGTGGAGAACCTTTAAAACCAATCTGAGAGCAAACCGACTTCTTCATTAAACCCACAACAAGTTATAGTTACCGCTTGTTGAAATATAGAATTAGAAAATTCAAGGAGCAGGTATGGAATATTTTATGTTTTGTCTAACTGCTAAGCGACTCCCTTTTTCTCCAACAGAAGTAGGAACCTTGGTTTCGACAGGAAATTGCAATTATTACTATATAAAAGCATGTATAGCCCTCTCTAGCTGTTAAGGAGAGACCTAGTTTTTGAGATAATCTTTATTTACTTATTTATACTACCTTACTTTATGACTTGTTTGTTAATCCTGTGAATGGGTTTTTCGACCTGTTTTGCTCCTAACCTGATTTTATTCACTGTGCCCTCGTTATATCCTTCAATATAAAGTTGTGCCCCTCTATGGAAACAGCACAAAGATGCCTGGAAGTAGAAAGAACTCAGAAAGTCTGACTGTTGCAATAACATAAATCATAAAACTAAATGTAAAAAAAAAAATAAAAAAAAAAAAGATGAATCAAGATGTGCAAAATCTTCCTAAGCGCACACAGGTGTTACCAATACTAGAATAAATGCTGGCTGTTCATGCTATAGATATTTTGCTGCTTACATGTGTACTTTCATACTTGTCTCCTGCTTACTTTGTATAAACACAGCCTGCAGTTCAACCCAGTTCAGCCAAACAGTGCTTGCATTTTTGTCATGTGACTGTGGACCACAACTGAGCTACTCCTGAATTGTCAGGTGCACCAAAGAGCACATTTCACAGAGTCAGATTGGGGCAAATGTTTTATTTTTGGCAAATTTTTAAATGAAACGCGTTTAAAGTTTGAAGCTTAGATTTAGATGTTTTCTCAACAGAAGTGCACTGTACAAATGATTAGGTTAAGACTGCTGGAATATTGAAAATCTGCTGCTTTTATCTGCTTATTTATTTATTTATATTGCAATTTCTGGTTTTGATACATTGTATCATTTTAATGATTTAAAAAAATTAAAGATAATTTACCTTTTAAACCTGCTGGTAGTCTTTGGGATTCAGAGGGTTAAAAAAAAAAGAGACCACCATTGAAAATTACCACTAAATAATTGTCATTGAAAATGAGAACCTGTTTTCAACTAGCTTACCTGGTAAAATAAAGGTTAAATAACTAAATAAAACTGGTAGTTCTGTTAGACAAGTAGGACTTCAACCAACTGAGGGCAGTATCCTTCATGTCAACTCACTTCTGTGGTTATTTCTGGTCCCCAGAGGGTGAGTCTCTCTGAGGGTGGTGTACCCCAAAAGAAATATAGTTGAACATGAGGTCATCTCTCTGTATAGCAAAGAATGGATTTAGCTGTACCATTAGAAGATCGATGGAAGTCAGAGCAGCACATCTCAGAAATCTAAACTACTTATAAACTGTTACAATCTGGCCGTCGAGGGTAACCGAGGAGTAATAAAACAAACTGTAGACGTGGTGTCTCATAAACGTCGCCCAGATAATCATCTCAGACAACTACTGAGAAGAGATTTAATGAGGTTACTTTAGGTTATGATATGAGCTCTCCAAGAACCAAGAGGGGGAATAGTGGAGCAAAGCAAAGATTAATAAAGACATGTCGATAGAGGAGATGGATTTGTTCAGTTAGTTATATTTGTATAGCGCTTTTGAAAACAGAAGGAGTTCACCTAAAGCGCTTACCAGCTTAGACAGATGGATTAATGATACAAGCATGCAAGAATACACAGAAATCGTGAGGATGGAAAGAAAATGCCTAGGGAAGGTAAAGCAAATAGTTGCGAGTCAGGAGAGGGTGAAGGGAAGGTGCATGGTTGTTTGAAGATGAATAGACTGGATAGAAAAACAACTGCGTCAAATGCAGCATTTGTCCAAGAAGACCTACAGTTTCCCACTGAGTCATCATAGCAGCCTGTTAATATGGTCTCATCACTATTTCTGCAAATGTATACACTGTATGTAAATGTCCTTGGTTTGCTACCACACGTAGATGAACAGTACAAGGACTTTGTTGGATTAACTGTAAAACGTACATTATTTATGGATAAACTGTTAGACTTTCAACCTTTCCTTTTATGACACACTTCCAACTTTTTTGTCTTCATTTTGGTATCGGGAGATTAATCAGAATAATGGGCTGGTATCCTTGCAGTGCCTCTGGAAGGTCACCGCGTCTTTGTCTTTGTTAAACTTATGGCTTGTATATTCCACCGAGGATCCAATTTTGAGCCAGTGCAATGACGGAATTTGATTTAAGTTGACCAGAAATTACATTGTCATGGCAGCTCAAGAATAGTAACTTTCCACTTTGTTCTAAAGAGGTGTTTGGTTTGTTCATCATCCCCCAAGAACTTACATTAAAGAACACATTTTCAATATGCTATTTCTGCTCCTGATCCCACTAAAAATGAAATACTGAAACTGAAATTTGACGTCTAAGGTGTGTGTTTTTATTGTCTCAGGTCTCATACAGGTGAGAGGCCCTACAAGTGTTTGCAGTGCAGTCGCGGTTTTGCCTCGTCAGGAGTCCTCAAAGCTCACATCCGGACACACTCGGGCCTAAAGGCGTACAAGTGTCTGATGTGCGACACAACGTTCACCACCAGCGGCAGCCTGCGTCGCCACACGACTACCCACAGTGATCTGCGACCTTACATGTGCCCCTACTGCCAGAAGACCTTCAAGTCATCACCCAACTGTAGGAAGCACATGAAGACGCACAGGTTTGAACTTGTGTTGGATGACATTGTCCTTGTTGTGCACAAACTCCATCAATCAGACCTGTGTTTTTAAGGCCCTGACTTTCTAATTTGTTCTTGTTGAACCAGGTATGAACTGGCCCAACAGCTACAACCCCAGTCAGCAGAGGACCCCTTGGGAGCAGGCTCTGTGGCCCATGATATGCAAGTGGAAATAGAGGGAGACTCTCTCCAACAAGCCCCTGCTACCACAGCAGAGCAGCAAAGCATGTTGGGACTGGGCCAGACGGAGGTTGTGAACGGAGGCCAGCAGGTGACACTGGAGGCACCGCTGACTGACCAACCTCTAGTACAAGGAGAAGGTAAGAGCGGCTTAATGCATGCTACCTCAACATCCATGACTGCAAAAGATGTCGCTTTATACTTTTAATAATATCACTGTAATGGATGCATGCAACTTAGTTGAACAACTGCCCTGCAGCACGGCCTTCAGCCACCACAACATGCTGTCACCTGATTATGCAATCCATCCAGGGGCTCAGTCATCCATCATAGAAACGCTGATGTTGTTGACACTTAAACGAAGTAATGAAAGTCTGTTTTTATGTACTTATTTACCTCATGCCATTAAACAAGAGTGGCATAAGTGATATAAAATTTTTTTTTAAAAAGTTCTGTTTGTTTGTGTGATAGTCTTAATTTGTTTGGGTTATTATGTAACCTCTATAATGACCAAGATCTGGTGGAGAGTAACAAATCTAAAAAATGATTTCTTACTCTCCACAAACAAGTCAGATGAGCCCAGTTGACCTCTGAAAACTCCATGTTTTTCAAAGTGAACTTTTGTTGATAGTTCAGAATTATCTTGTAACTAAATGACCTATAAAATGCACGTCTTTTAGTGAGGTTCTGTATTCTTAAACCTCAGCTATTTTAGAATTTACCCTTCATGCAAATGTACAGTGTTTAAATGTAAAGTTCACAGAATGTTGTATTTCCATAAAATCCCCAAAAGCACTGCTAGCAGCAACAAGCTGGCCCCAGTCTACACCCCCTTGTCATGTTCATGGTCTGTAATCGTTGAGCTTTATATCACCATACTAAATTTATCTCTGTTTGCATAACTTTGCATGATTAACTATGTGGTAAAGTAAATAGTCTGCTGTTTAACTACGCTTTAAGTTCTAACTAAAAGGTAAACAGTGGAAATGTCCCTCCAGTCTGTTTGTATAAGTGCTTAAACCGAACTAATCTCTCGCTTTGCATCTCTTTCTTTGCATTGACAGACTCATATGTGACTACCCAACATGCTTTGCCTCAGAATATCAGCCAGTTTGAGACACCAGCACTTCCCCAGCCTGCATTTGACCAGCAAGCTCTAACGCAAGGTACAAACACAAGCAGTGACAACTGTCTCACAAATTTCACCCATGGAAGCTTTTCTCTTCCGAATTTATTTGACTGAAGCAGTTGACAGACTTTATTTTGTTTGTAATGCATGAAAATATGAGAGTTGATGAAAAAGTCAGTAGACTTTGTCTGTAAAAAAACAGGAACCGTGCCTGATTTAAATGTGACCACCATCCCTGTTAAAGTGGCCTCCTTGTGCAGCAACACAATGCTGCTGCATTGCTTGTAACTCTCCCTGGAAGTTCCATTACCTAAACATTTCAAGCACCATCCCTTGAACTGAATCTAAACAGTGATCCCTCAGCTTAGATTTCAGATAAGGGAAGAGGAATAAGTCACAGTCCAATCCTGGGGGATTATTTTCAGAGGCACCACATCAGTGCTGAAGACAACAACAAGCGTGTCCTCGCTGTGCTCCTGGCATGATGCTCGATGTGCAGTTTTGGAAACTGCGGCCTGTGAAAAATACTTTTGTTTCCCTCGGTGGTAGCTGCCAATCCCCCTCTCGTCACCTGTGATGATCCTCAAAATGATTTTGACTTTTCTTGGGCAGCTGACTGATATCAGAATCACACATCTGCACCCACCAGAATACAAAACGCGTACAACACAGGTCCCACTGTTGACCACACAACACCCTGACTCATGATGGTGTGTGCTTGTGATGAACTCTAGGCACTAACACCGTGAGCAGTGTGACCTTTAGATCAACCTTCATACAATTTAATGTGTGTCCATGTGCATGTTTTTGACAAAGAGGGAGAAAGTTTGTGTGTACTGTGTCTTTCTGTGTTGCACCAAAGACAGGTTTGTGTGATGTGAATATATGAGCGGTAGCAACTAATTTATATAGGCAGTAATTAGCATTCAGTGTTTTCTTGCTGGAAGAGTTTATTGATAAAGCATAGTGAAATGCAATCATATTATAAATGACATTTCGTATTATAAATTAGCATTTACAGAAATCATTCAAAAATACATTAATGATGAAATAGCCGTGCAATAGACTGGCAACCTGCTCAGGATGTCCCCTGCCTTCACCCTGAGTCAGCTGGGATAGTCTCCAGCCCCCCCGTGACCATACAGAGGATAAAGCGGTGTATAGATGATGGATGGATGGATGATGAAATAAGCTTCCTTTCAGCTTCACTATGCTGTCAACGGAAAGAGTAATTGTTGCTCTCACTACAATTCCCACAACAAACTGAACAGTTAGTTTGGTTATATTACATGAACTATCTGCAAAAGTGACTTGCATCTCTTTGTCTCCATTCTTTTCTGCCTCCCTGCACAACTCTTCAGCCAATGCAGTGCTCTCAAACATACGGTTGCTGCCTCACTCCCACGTTGCGACCATGCCAGCTGACGCTTCTGTCCGGCAGGAGTCCTGTGTAATCAGAATTTGGGAAGCTGCTGAAGGCAACATAACAAACATCATGCATCTGTGATGCATATCTACATTTTGTATTCTCCCAGGAGCCACTATAATCATTAAATCTGAGCAAAACAGACATAGTGTAGTTTCATCATTTTAAAGATAAAGCCATATGGCCTTGTTGTCATCAAATTTTTAAGAGCGTATCCGCAATAGGAGAGCTCTAGATTAGGACTTTTTACCTCCCACCCTCCACCACTGGAGCGAATGCATCTGATACATGATTAATTACTGTGGTTGAAGTGCTACAACAAATGATCCCAGGGGTCCTCTGGAGGATACCCTAGATTGTTTTGCTATTTGTATCATGCTGTGTTTGCTCGAATGAGTCACCTAACTTAACTCAGAATCTCATTTCGTTAATCGCCGCGGCACTAAGTTCGCAGGTGTCTTCGCTTTGCTTCATTTGAGGTTCACGCACTGTGTCTGCTACGAAATTAGCGGCTGTTAAAAGTGTCAAAGAACAAATAAGCCCACACTGCAACTTTGTTCAACAATACAAACCTTAATGATACCCAGAAGAAGCTTTTAGCATATGGAGACACAGATGTGGGTGTTTAAATGTGTTTGAAGAACCCAAATTGGAACTCATAGCTTTGAAAGGTTAATTAGCGGTTCAGCTATATCCAGACAGTGTTTCAGTTACATTTAGGCTGAATATGGAAACGGAATTTAAAGGAGTAGTTGTTGTTTCACAGACCAAACATGCTCTTTTTATCGTGTTTGCTTATTAAAAGCAGATATCCCCGTTTGCTTGACAAGCATTAAAAATTCTTTGCATGCTGCTGCAATACTCATTAAACAATAAGTATCTTTTGTTTACTTGGGATATCTGCACCTGATCCTCTCATCCCCCTGCTAAACAAATCTTATACTTCATGGACATAGAACCTCAGTAGGTGTCTTGCAGTGTCCTTGCTTCGAAATAAATGCAAGGAATCATGGTTTCCCATAAGAAAATTGCATTGCAATGAGATGATCAATGTTACTCACTTCACCTGTCAGTTAATGTTGTGGCTGATCGGTGTTAAGCTACAAGTAGTTAACTAGCTACTGTTACATGCAGGAACAGTTTTAGCTGTCATATATCAGCAACTGAAGTATCTCAAAGCACTGAATCGGCAGTTATCCAAGTGCAATAACGGCATCACTTCAAAAGCCATCATCGTCACATTATATTTACTTTTTTCCTGTTTAAGCTTGTGTTTTGGACAATTTGTCACATAACGTTCAATAACAGACTCTAAGCAGCACTTCATCGAACCTCTTTCCGCTACAGACTGTAATTCCATTGCCGGTCAGAGAGCTTCACAGAGTGATGAATGTCATTTAAAAATCAATGCGGCCGAGTTTCTGACGGATATTTTTTTTGCTTTGCACTAATGTTATTTTTATTTTATTTTTTATTTTTTGTTGTTGCTGACAGGAAGAGTTTTACTTTATTGATTTGCTAACTGCATTTGTGCTGGGTTGTGGATGTGCTTTAGTTGTTAAATGCTGCAGCATCAGACCGTGTTTTATATTGTTTTGCATTTTTATTCTCCAAGTTCTTCCTTTGCTCACGAAATTACAAAGTTTCTCAGCCAAAAATGTAAGCGTGTTTATTCAGTGGAAAGTTCCACAACAATATTATTCCCAAAATTCAATTTAGAGACAACAATGTTATCAGCCAACTCTAGTGCCTTTAAATGTAATAATTCAACAGACTGATTATTGTCCGTTGGCTTCCTTCCAGGCTTCACCATCGCCGAACCGAGCTACAATCAGCCGCAGTTCTCCACCGTCCAGCAGCTGCAGGACTCCAGCACCCTGGAGTCTCAGGCTCTCTCCTCCAGCTACCATCCCCCAAATCTGCTTCATGTTCCCAGTGCTGAAGTGGTGAGTCGAAGATCCCTCAGCGAATATATTAACATGGGCAATTAGTTCAATAAAGACATTTAAGAGTGATTTCAGTCTTTCAGATTACTAGTTTTGTCCTACAGCACAGCCCTTCTGTAGAGCAGATGATTAGATTGCACTTGGAGCCAACGACAGCACAGATCTGCATACTGATGACACAAGCGCTGCTTCTCTTGAAATTCTAATGAAATTACAGTGCAGTAGTGTATAGATGGTTAATGTGCCAAAATTGGCGCAGTAACCACTCTATACAAGTATAGAGTGGCTTCATCAGTTCTTGGGATTCTGCTTTTATATATACATTTTTATTTTATTTTTTTAAATTCATTTTGTGATATTCTATGTTTTCTACAAATTCCCTAAATAATACAATGTAAATAGCTTACCTTTAGAGTAGATTAGAGGTTACTTGACTTAAGGAAATATGCATGTTTGCTTTTTTGACGTAATGACAAGTCTATACTTGTGAACAGCTCAAGGTCTCATGAAATACTATTGTTATTCTCTTAATGCCATCCACTATTTGTTCAGGGGTTACTAGTGTGGTAGACGCAAAGTAGTTTGATTTATAGGACAAACAGACAGATGGGAATTAAGATGTATTAAGATTAAGGAAGTGGATGTAACACACAGCTCCGCTCGAAACTACAAATTGCATTTTTTTTGTGTGTGTGTGTACCGAATAAACAAAGAAAATGCAAAGTCTAACAGAGCATTACAACTGATAGATTTATTTATCAAGATCATTAGAGCAAGATTAGATTTCTTCCCTCGTTTCCATTCTATGCACTGCTAAGCTTGTCACATTTCTTCTGCCAGTGCATACATAGGAGTGGTGTTTGTCTAATAATTTAACCAAGAGCATTGCCCTTTTGTATATGTTTTTAAGGCGAGTGTTTGTTGTTGATTTAGACGAACGGGCTTCTTCAGCAGAGCAGTCAAAATGAGCTCCAGCTGAGCACAGAGACTCAGGACTACCAGGACGACAGCGAAGACAACTCCAAGAGAGCCTACAGGTTTGTGTGTGTGTGTGTGTGTTTGTGTGTGCCTGTATGAGTGGCATCACAAAGTATCTCCACCTCTTCACTGTCTAAATTTCAACCCTTTTGAAAAGCACCAGAGGTGATAATTACAGCTTCCACCACTCTTCAGCATTTTCCTGTCTGTCTTTGCAGATCATTTCACAACTCTGTCAGAACACACAAAGCACACAAATGAATCGTGATCTCAGGTCTCCTCGGCAGCTTGCAGTGGTTAAGTCCACCATTGTGTTTGGAGCATTCAAGGAAATGCAGCGATTTTTAGCAGAAGCTGCTATATTGGCTGAATGATTGTACTGAAAATTAATCGTGGCTCATCCTGATGTTGCCTGCATTCGATTCCCCCAATCCTCCCCACTCAACAAGCCTTCACGTGTTTGATTCTGCCTTTCAGTGAGCAGAACCTGGTTTTCATCTAAGCACTTGATATTCAGGGGAAAGACTTCAGCTCTTGCTTCATCAAACAAGAAAATCTGCCGTCAGAGTTCTTTACCAGCAGTGTTGAAAAGTCCAGGCAGATCAAGGGTGTCGTTGGTCTATTGAATTCTCCATTTAGGAGCTGATTGTGTTGCAGGGTTAGGGTTTTCCTTTCAGGTCTAGTGATCGTTGGTGCTGTTGAGAATCTGTTTTAATAGCAATCACACGTCATTAAAATTCAGCAGGTGTCCTCCTCGTCTTTTGTCTGCATCTGAATACTGAGACTTGGGTCTACGTTCAAACTAACCTATTGTCACACGTTTTATTTTTAAAATGCATTACTTCTGCTACATTTCCATCTACTTGTTACTCTGGTGTTGTACTTATCTTTACTTCAGACAGGTGAAGTGTTGCACACAGTCGCATTTTGTAAGCTGCAGTTAAATCTTTTGTTCCAAGATTGTCTTTTGTTCATTAGTGTATTATTATGCCTTATGTCACTTGATGTACTATAGGCCTGGGTGAGAAAACAACAGCAATCTACACCAGTGATAGACACCAAATCAACAGCTTTTCATTCACATGAACCAGATGCAAACTGCTACAGAAGCACATAACGAAATACAAAATTTAGTTGTCTGAATAAACCCCAAGCATGCTCTCTTCCTGGTCCATAAGCAGCCGATCATACCTTGATCATGGATCCTCCTTGCGTTCCGTTTTTGTCCTCATGGCTTCCGTGCAGGTCTCCCAAGGCATGCTAGTCTGTGACCACCTGGGCCTCTGTTTGCACCTACAGACCTCCCCTGGTGGAGGCTGCAGACAACAGGAACCTACAGTTGCCCCTGCAAGATAGGGTCAAAAAATACCCACAACCCCTCACACGTAGGCCGATGCAGGGGTTCTCGTCTGGTCACACCCAGTCCTGGCCAGCAACTTTGCAAAAAGACCTTAAACTTCAAGAGTTGGTCTCTTTAAACTCTTTTAAAGTGTTCTTAACTGACTCGAAGGCAGAGACATCAGTCTGTAGATGTTTTGACAGATGATTATTTTTGATAGTTATGTTTCTGATCTCTGCTGATATGTTGATTTCTTATCTTCTAAATTTAATTTCACCATATATAATGAGTCTGATGTTTGTGTGGATGCTGTTGTGACCTTGTCTGTCTGTCGATTGTGCTGCTGCATGCCTTGGCCAGGAAACTCTTAAAAAAGAGATTTTTAATCTCAATGAGCCTTTTCCTGGTTAAATACAGATTAAATTAAAAACAAGAAATTCTGAACCTTAACCTCAGTGTGAGCAGCAGCATCACCCTGGTAGCCCTTTGTGCGCCTCCTAATTTTACTTGAAGCAATTGCGCATTTACTGTGGCTCTTTTCACCACTTTCAGAATGCTGTCACTTCAACAAACTGACGCCACAGTAACGTCACATATCCCATGTCTGAAAAAGCTTTATTGTGAAGGTAGCCCTGGACTGATATGCACACATCCTTCAAGTTTTATTAATGTTTTCGTATTGTTTCGATGATCTCCTTCTAGCTGCAGTCCTTGGTAACCCTGTGTTTTGAGATACATCACAGAAACAAAGTAATTTGATTCTCATTGACTGCTTGCTGGCTTTTAGTCTTCCCTCAGTGCAGTGTTTGCTCTGTGTTTGTGTGCTCTATTATCCCCAAAGAAATTCCTTTTTTCATGGCTTACAAGAGATTAATGGTACACATCATTACAACCATAAATAGACGGCACTGTTTATTGCATTCCCAATGAGTGCCCTTCGTAACTTTGCCTGACTTTGTTTTCAGCACCTTTAATTTCAACTTTGCCTGAGATAAATCAATACCACTTAGATACATACCACAGAGAGGCATGTTGCCTAATGTATCTCAGGCACCTCTTTACTTCTCCATCTCTATATCAGACGCTCATTTTTAACAAACTGAGGTACATGCATGTTTTTAAAAATCTTGTTTAATTCATTCAGGGGAGTTGATTAGAAGAAATAAATAACTGCTTATCGTTTGCATCATTTCTTGTTGGATATTTGCCTGTTAGTCAAACTATTTAGGTAATTTCTTCCAGACCATGTTCCTTCCTCTGGCATTCGCTTGATAATTATGCATATTTAATAAGGATGGATGGTATACATGGAGGTTGTTGTGTCTTCCCGAAACGATAAGTTTGATCTGCAACAGCTGTGAGAAAGAATTTAACAATCACAGGCACGTACAAGTTTGAAAACTAGTGTATTATTAGATTTTCCCAGGCTGTGAGATAGAGATGGTTTCATTTGGTTTAATTATTGTTTTAATACCTTCATATTTACTATTTATCCTCGCATCACTGGGGAAGGTAGACACAGAGTAATTAGTATAAGTTTTGTTATTTTGTAGAAAGTATGGGTTCACTATCAGTTCACTTTAATAATCCTGACATGAAGCGGCAGTCAGCCTGCCAGTACCTTATCAGCTCACTAATTAACAGGAATGCTCCCCAGCCACTTGATTTAGTACACCTGTGAAATCTGCTGCATTCCAATAGAACAACTCTGCCAGTAATTTTACTTTTAACAAAGCCTCTACATTTTCAGTTTTTGTTGAAAATTTTTTGATTTTTTGAGGTCATTGTGGGTGGCAATGGTGTATGTGACTGCAAAAATGTATAAATGTGAAGTAGAATCCTTGCAGCGTCAACAACAACATGAAATGCAAAAGCTTTGTAAAAGTAGAAATTATGGCGGAGCTGCTGTATTGTTTACACGAAGTGGGCAGTAAAATTGAAGGTACTTTTAACAGCTTGTGGTTTTAGGAGGGATTATGTTCTCACCTTGACAAGAAGAATCCAAGACGTTAGGCATAGCCTTTTCATTTTAAAACACATAACTCCTGCTGTGTTTAGGACTGTCATCCACACTACACTGGTGCTTTAAGATCCCTAAAAGAGAGACTTTTGAAAAAGCTGCGGACCCTTGTTTAGTTTGAAAACTCTGTGGTTGCATTGTCGCCCCACTTTCTTATTCAGTCACATTGTGTCCTACTCTGATTTGTCACGTCTGTAAAATGTGACCTTTTCTGACGCAGAACAAAGACGTCTGCGTTTGTCACTTTCAGGGACAGAGCTACCTTGTCGATGGTCCAAGCAAAGAATGATGCCAGAATGCTTGTTTGGACAGAGATCGTGTTCACTGTAGAATGGCTTTTTAAAACGAAACCTTGTAAGTGTGGATGCATCCTAAGAAGTAATAATAATAATAGAAATACTACATTTTATTTAAAAGCGCCTTTCTGGACACCCAAGGACACTGTACAGAAAAACAGAAAACAAATAAAATAATATAATATTAAATAATATAATAATATTACACGTGATCACCCAATAAACCACCACATGTACTTTTATTATGGGTTTTTTTGTTGTTGTTTTTGCTTTTTTGTAAAAATGAAGTGAAAGTGTTGCTCAGCAATGAACAGATTTAAAATCAAAAGGGCATTTTTAAACAATGCAATTAACAAATTGATTGTATCCCCCCCCCCCCAAAAAAAAAAAATGGAATCTGA
>NW_007578125.1:202282-359101 GCF_000690725.1 Stegastes partitus | reverse complement strand
AAAAGAACTTCACACAGCACAGCTAGCAGTTGCACGTACATCCCTGTGCAATAAAACAACAAAACTTCACCTGCCAGCTACTTCAGGGACTGCAGGCCCTTGCCTGTCAGCAAAAGGCTTATCATTTTGTTAGGAACCTGTACTGAGTCACATCACTGCAGTTTAGGTGGTGTTTTTGATGACTCCTGTTCATTTAGAATTCTCTTGAGTTGTGTCTACGAAAGTCAGTCAGGTCACTTATGCGGTTTGGGTCTAGTAAGTTTAGACAGAAAGCACAACTCGGTGCCTCTGGGTTTACAAGCTGAAGAATGAAGCTTAGTTTAAATAGTGTGAGGGAACCTGAGTTTTCTAGAAACACAAGCTTTTAACGGTCAATATGTAGACTGTATGAATCTCTCTTTTTCCAATAAAACGTATTGGTCTATTCCACAAATCAGTTCACTTTGCGTTGTCATAAATAACAGTAATTATATATATTTTTTTGCTTTTTTTCATCTTCAGGTGTAATTGGTGCAATAAAGGATTTAAAAAGTCGAGCCATTTGAAGCAGCATGTAAGATCCCACACTGGGGAGAAACCATTCCCATGTCACCTCTGTGGACGAGCCTTTGTATCATCCGGAGTACTAAAGTCTCATCTCAATACGCATACAGGTAAGCTTGCACTACAACGTTGTCTGCAGGCTTCCTAGTTTATTGCCATTGTCCACACTCATAGCCTTTAAAGGTCAATCACTAAATTGGTCATTTATTCAGTCTAACCTTTACACTGTGACAAATATATTTTTTTTTATTCCCTTGTCTTCCAAAGTCGACCTTGCTTACTTTTAATTAACACCACAATTGCAAATCTAAAAAGATTTAAATTGGTCTCAAAAGCACTTCTACACCATTGACTTCCAAAGTCAGTCCTCATGATGTGTAGTGCAACGTAAAACCTGTAAAAGAAGAAAAGAAGAAAAATCCTTATTCCCTATGTAGGAAAAAAATAATGTTCAGGAGTGTTTGAATATAACTATTAGAGCTACTAGTTTTAAAATGTACATGATAAATACGGGGAGTGTAGTATTAACATTGTGTTTATGTGCAAACTTACATTAGACACTAGAAAGTTGTCCAGTTTTCTCATTTATATTTTTAAATCTCCAGAAATTTCTCGCAGTAAAAATCACTAAAGGGCTTTTAAATGCAACTTCCTAAAACCTGAAGACAGCCGATGAAACCCTGCCTGTGTAATCTCTCACTGACAGGAGTGAAGCCCTTTAAGTGTAATGTTTGTGACGCCTCATTCACCACCAATGGCAGCCTGAACCGCCACATGATTATCCACATCAAGTCTTTCAAGTGCTCCATGTGTGATGAGAGCTTCCGGACCAGCCTGCTGTGTAAAAGGCACATGAAGAAGGAGCACGCTGTGGACGATCAGAGTAAGGATGCTCGGACGACATTTGAATGATTTATTTCATAACACTTTTTTTTTCATTCATATTCCATTGCTTCTCCAAAGTTAGGAAAAAGTTCTGAAAGTTGGACAGCAAACTTTCTAGTGGTGTGAAAATGATTCAAATAGGCAGGGAAAGGGGAACATTAAAGGTACAGTTGATCAGCATGGGGCAGATTGATCTCTGAATTAAATCTGGGCGACACAGGAATCTGGAAAAGGCAAGAAAAAAAATGAAAAAAAAATCGAAAAAGACAGCCTTCAAGACAAGCACAGGCATATGCATTTGGCTACAGACACTCATCGTCATCTTGCATGGTAACTCTACCTACACGACCTCGTCAACCACCACAACACATTTAGGAATTACTGGAAAATGAAATTAGCAGCTTTCCCATCCAGGAGGAGAACGCTAGGCTCAGAATATCGTAGTTACTGAACGTAACTCCCTTCTGTGAGCATGCTTTGCGAATACTAACAGATGTCAATCTGGAAAAGCAACTTTTCCTGCATCTGCATTTGTAAAACAGTAAATAGGAACAACGCCGTCTCTCTGAGAATACCTGCGATTGGCCAAACCGTCCTGTCACAAGGTGGATTTCCTAACGTCTAAAAACGGAGCCAAGATTAGGCACAGAAGTCTAGTTTCCTCCCTGACCATTTGACTTATATATTTATATATTTTACATAGTGAAAGGTCATCATTTAGTCTTTGTCAAGCAATGCCACAAATTACTGCCTACTCCAGATTTAATACATAGGTTTGTCATTGTTTTGAAACAGCAAATCTGTTGTGTGTGGACATAGTATCTCTTTTTATTGGGATAAGTGAACAGTACCAGTTAAAGTATGAATGTACCAGGAGCTTTCCTTGTTTTTACAATTACAATATAGAACAAAATTAAAGACTCCCAGAAAAGTAAATAACACATAGGTAGTCATGTAGTGAACAAAAAAGCAGATATAAAACAGAGCAAATGTATGTCTTAAATTTTAGATCCTTCAAAAGAGCCACACTTTGCTTTTATAACAGTTTCTCTCAACCAGCTTTATAAGGAATATTTTTCCAGCAGTTCCATGAACACTTTCTGGCTGCTTTTCCTTCACTCCATCATTCCTTCACTCTTGGTCAAGTAGTGGCTAGTATGTAGTAGTAATGACAGACTTCACTCATCACAGTTATAGGTCTGGATAGTCAAGACGTGGAGGAAGAAGAAGACGATGAGGAAGGTGAACAAAAGACGTCCAAGAGGAGAGGCTTGGAAATCATCACTTTCACTGAGGAGCAAGCGGCCGAGCTGGCGAAGGATCCCGGCGAGGAGGCCTCTGTGTCAGAGCGAATCCTCGCCCAGTCGGCGGCTGAAAGGGATCGAATCAGCGAGATCAAAGACAAAGCTGTGGAGCTGGAAACAGAACCCAAGTTCGCCAACTGCTGCAGTTACTGCCCCAAGAGCTTCAAGAAGCCCAGCGACCTCGTCAGGTAAATACCACGCCTGTTCTGAGAAGGAATTTAGAAGAAATATGGTCATCATAAGGCAAAATCTAAATAGGTTGTTTGGGAAACTTCTTCAGTCTTGAAGCCACTAGTCTGAAATGAATCATGACAAAACTTTTGGAAATAGAAACATTAGCATACCACTGTTTTCTGAGTAACAGTAACTAGTTAAACCCAGTGGGAACAGCCTTTTGGTTCTCAATCATCATTATTCATCAATCTTTGCACAGCTATCAAATGAAATAGATCACATTGTACAAACTGAAAACAAGCGATGCTGCAGAAGTGTGACGGAAAAAGAAACCAAGCTGACAGGAGATCAGCAGGATTACAGCTCACCATCGGATCCATGCTGGAAACCAAAACAGCGGTTCGTGACTCTCCCCTTTCAGTTTCTTCTACCAAAATTGACGTTTTTTGGTGGAGCAACTGAAAACAGCAAAGAACAGAAAAGGCATCTGTCAAAAGTTTTTTTTTAAGTATTTTTTTTTAGTATGTCTTTACCATGTAACAGGATCTTGAGTCCTACTGTATAATTATACGAGTTCATAAGGAAGGTGCCACCACAGTAAGTAATAGTAATACACTGTGTATAAAACACAGGAGTGAGTTAGACTTTAAACCATTGACTTAAAATCAATCACTTTTGTCATAAACTTAATATCTATGAAAAAGCGCACAACTTCTTCATTGGTCTTGTACCTCAGAAAACCTTTAACCAAAATGAGTTTATGGTTGCAACCACTAGTTTTAATACTCTTTAAATACAGTAAGCTGTTGATTTTGTAGATTATTGTTTCATTTTGAGTAAAATAGACAACAAAGCAGGGTATACTTTAGGGCGGAGCTAACTTGTGAACATGTCTTGCCATGCGTAGTGTCCTCGAGGTCTCAGTCACATCAACCCCTCGCTTGTTACATCCGGTTTTGAAAGAACACGATGGCAACAGCTGAATAGTAAACTCAAGTCTTCAAAACAGTACACTTTTCGCTACTATACGAGTATGTGACAAATCAACATGTTAAATCTGTGTCAGTGGTTCACAGACCAATAGTTGACTGCTACATCGTTCTATCAATACATACAGCTTAACCTTTTAATCATGCATTTGCCATTTCATTATGGAGATTCAGGTTGCCATCAGGTTAGATTAGGCCTTTTAAACCTTTACAAATAAAATATACAGAAATCATGTAACTTTCTTGTTCAAATATTGTATTTAAAGGGTTTTCAATCTAATAAGATTAAAATTAAAATGTGTTTGAAGCTAGAAGAAGCTGGTCCACAACACTTCTCTTCAAACAGAGCTTTTTTTCCTATTCCTCTCAGATGCTCACCAGTGAGCCACATTAATTTTTTAAGTTATCATATTCAGAGTCAGGGGGCATTTGCAGTGTCTTGGAAGCTCATGCAACAAGCAGCACTGAAAGGCATGAGGTGGAAGAGAGCTCTCAGGTGATAATAAGATTGTATATTCTGATGACTTTTTCCATTACTTCACTCTTGCAATCGCTATTGCACGCACTTTGTCATTTTGCCAGTCTTAAATCTCTCATTTTTCCTCCTTATTCAAGTTTGACTATGTCGGTATATCTCAATGTCTAGGCACATCAGGATCCACACAGGAGAAAGACCGTACAAGTGTGATGACTGTGGGAAGAGTTTTACAGTGAAGTCAACCCTGGACTGCCATGTGAAAACACATACAGGTTAGTGGTTCATTATGACAGTCAATTGTTTAATCAAGTAGAGTCTAGAATTTGCAACAGTCAAGGAACGTACAGAAATAGATTTTTCTCAATAATGGATAAACTGTTTAAATTCTCACCACAAAGAGACATCTTAATTCATATTCAGTTGACTATTAATAATACCCTCCTTATTCTTTGCAGGTCAGAAACTGTTCAGCTGTCATATGTGCAACACCTCCTTCTCTACAAAAGGCAGCCTCAAGGTGCACATGCGCCTCCACACTGGCTCCAAGCCCTTCAAATGCCCCTTCTGTGAACTCCGCTTCAGGACTTCAGGTCACCGCAAAACCCACATCCAGTGTCACTTCCGTCCAAACAGCGACAGTCGCAAATCCAAGAGGTCTTCCTTGTCTGGCGGTCAGTCCAGACAGGGGCAAGACCCGGGTGCCGGGCAGACCGTGGCGTCGGGTCAGGGGCAGCAGCCGGCCGCTTCGGAGGCTCTTCAACCCGTGGGCCTGCTACAAACGCCCAACTCTGACCCCAGCATTTACCTCCCAGCCAATCAAGTCCTGACAGGGCAGTTTGACCAGAATCTACTGCAACCGGGGCTAGTAGGACAGGCCATCCTACCTGCCTCCATGTCAGGTAGGGATTGTGGATGGATCAATGCATGTGCTCTCAAAAACATACACCAAGAGGGGAAAAAAAATGTTTGCAGAGCTGTAGAAGTGGACATTCGTTTTTTTTTGTTGTTGTTGTAGTTGTAGAGCTTTGGTTTTACTAACTCACAGTTAATATGGACAAAAAGCATCAGTTTAGAGGATAAACAGACTTAATTGAGTCAGATTTTTTTGTCATATAATCAAACAAAATTTAAATATCAGACAAGAATTGAAGTGAGAAAAAAACCACAGAAGCAGTGTCATCTCCGAAGTAATACTTAGTCTTACAAGCAAATTGTACAATTGTGTAAACTATTGGTCTTGTACTTTTTCTGTCACATTTGCTCCGTCTTCTTGTTTGAGGAGGATGCACACAGTAGAAAGACCGTATAAGTGTGATGACCGTGGGAAGAGTTTTGCAGTAAAATCGATCCTGTATGAGACAAACCCTTTCACATGGACGGATTATTTATTTTACTTTATTTTTCAGGGGTGCATCCTCATTGGCTAAAACATTTTTGAGTGACAGCTCAATGGCCTGGATGATGTTCAGTGCCAGATGGACTTCATCTCTCAATGATGATTTTACATCTAAATGTAGTCACAGTATAGCCTTTAACTTACGGGTATGGTGACTTTGTTTGATGCCATCGATGTTATAGATTCAGGATTTTAGTGGAGCAGCTTGAAGTGATTAACATACTGGGCTGTGTTTCCGTCACTACTGAGAACAGAAACAGAAGAATATGTAAATGACAACAGCTTTATCAGGAGTTCAGTTGTATAGAAGTTTTATTTTCTAGCACATTCTTATTCTTGTTATTTACCAAGTTGTGTTTGACTGTACTGACATATCTGACTCCGTAAATGTCAGGCTGATGATTAATTCTGCAGGGATCAGAATATCTCTCGCCAGCTGTCCGGTTATCTTTCAACAGCATCAGACCTGTTGCTCTGGATAACATCATTTACATCACCGTGCCTGAAAAGGCCAATACTCGGAGGACAAAGGTGCTTTATCACCACAAGCCACCTTCTGTGTGATTCCTGTGCTCCAATCACAGGACTCCATTTGATTGTTCTACGGATAAATCTCAATGTGATACAAAAAATCCATTAGCGTACTTCCAAAACAAACTCTTGTGCTGTTTGTACTCGGCTTAGAAGCGTTTTTGAGAGAGATAAAACAAGATATCAAAGAACAAGGTCTTTTAATCTTCTGTAGCAGGCTTTCACACTTTCAACAGCAGAGCATCGAAGGCTCCCCTGTGTGTGGAAATGATACTAAGCCTCGAACACTACAAGAGGATTGTCAACAATTTAGGTTGTATTTCATATTTACAATTACTCATTTGATGAGGACTTTATGTAACATTCACTGAAACAATTGCACAAGTTAAGGAAGTTTTGTTTTCAGACTAGCTCCAGTTCCCCAAGTTTGGATTCGGGGGTTGCAAGAAATAAAACGGGTTTCTGATCAGAAGGAAACTAATTATTAAAAATGTTGTTTGCTCCACTGGGGTATGAAAAATTATTCATAAGGGAGCAGCAGTAATTTCTGAATGTTCTCTAAAACATTCCAAATTAACTGACGTTATAGACTGATTTGTGGCTTGCTTTGAAACTACCTTCGCTGTATTGCTACCGGAGTTTTCCAAAACTCTCTACAGTCATTACTTTTTTCTTCAAGCCATTCCAAATTTATTTTTATTTTTTCCTCTCAGTCTCCTTGCTTTCTCCAGTTTATAAGAGCTCACTCCACTCCCTCTCTTTCATCATGTGGGGAAAAGATTACAAATTTTTCTTTGTTGTCTGTCAGTCTTTTGGCGGAACTTATTCATGAGTTCCTCAGAGCCTCTTACTTCAGATATCCGTCCTTCATCAGAAACCATCAGGGTTTTTTTTTTAGTAGTTAAGAAGCGTAGCGGTGCATGTGATGTGTTGGATATCATGCCGGCATATGTGGCCTTTGACATGAAATGTAACATTAATGCATCCACCTCCAGGGTCATTCTCATCTGTTATCATGAAAGTACCTCTCAGCCTCTCAGTACCTCTTCAAACTGAATTTTTCTGGCGTGAACAGTTAGTTGAGCTGAGCTGTAGATTCTGTATAAACTCCAAAACACATGTAGCAGCAGAAAAATATTCTACTCGATGTCCCTCTGCTGCCTGAAAGGTTAATTAGTGTGACATTTAGATTTTAATACTTGCCTAATTTTGCACTAATGTTTAATACCTGTGTGTTTGTGTGCTTGCTGCAGCTGCAGGAGACCTGACTGTGTCTCTCCCAGACGGCCTGACCACACTGGATGGCCTCCACTTGCAGCTGACGCCCGCCAACCTCGTGTGCCCGAACGTCCAGATTTCTGGCATCGATACCAGCAACATCAACAACATCACACTACAGGTTACTGAAACCTTGTGTTATTATCCATGTCTGCCATCACCTTGACCTGACAGAGGCCACGTTATGCAAAATCCAGGGTTTCACATAATGATTTCTCCCCAGTCTGTCTTGAGAGCCACAAACCAGGAGAAAAGATCGTCTTTGTTTCCTTTCTACAGAGTTTAGAAAGTGTGTCTCTGAATGAGTCATTTAGGTTCGTCGCCTGTTGTGATGTCACAACGGGATAAGCACCGTTCCCCCCACGTGACTCCTCCCCTTTTGGGCTCATCTCTGCTACTCACTCAATAGAGGCTGTGTCCACATGCTACAGCTGCTCCTACTAAGTGTGAACTGTTTCATGTCATATTCAGACAATTGGGACATTCTAGTTTGTCACAATATTGCACCTTCACAGTCACAATCTGTACGGTGAAATGAGCTGTCATCTGTTTGTGGCTTAAGCCTTTTTATAAAAACGCGAGACACCACGACGGAGGTGACGTAACTGAGCAGACAAAAGCATTCTGGCCTGCGTGCTGCAAAATCAGCATGTAGCAAGACTTCCTGGCATTTATTGGGACATACAAAATCTTTCTCTGGCATTCTATTTAATATGGTAGTATGGATATTGGAATACGCCCAGAGTGGATGCAGAGAGATGTGCCTGTTGCCCTCTTCCTGAAAGAAATGAAATGAAATGAAAAATACTTTATTTATCCCAGAAGGGAAATTCAATATTGTAAAAGCTCACTTTTTTCTTCTAAACAACACAACATACATTCCACACAACAACAACAACGATCATTCAGTCAGTCAACCGCCAGCCAGTCAGACCCGCCCCCCAAGGCGATGTACGCCGGCAGGAACGAATTCCTGCACCTCCCCGCTCCACAGCGAAACCGATGCAGCCCCCCACCGAACACACTCTGCTGATTCCTCACTGTGTTGTGGAGAGGGTGGGAAGAATCCTCCATCATCTTCAAAGGGATGTGTTTTAGCAGCAGCTCAGTTGGATTTAAAGCTACAGATACTTAAATAGCCTGTTTGGAGCAGGGCTGAAACTAGAATTATAATGGTATGGTATATTTAATGATCCATCTTGTACTTGGCACTGAAACTGAGAATAAACATTCTGGGGACATGTGGCACTTGCCTTAATCTGATAGAAAGGCATTTCATAAAGGACCTTTAAGTTGTCAAAAACCTTGTGCTCCACAGCAGTTTCTACATTTTTCAAGTCTCATGACCCAAACCTTCACATATTACACTATGATCCGCTACGATTGTTAGTGAATGCAACCAAATTATACAAGTTTCATAATCAGAAGATGTATACAAGGCATCCATGTACCGTCCAATTTTTTGTGATGACAATCACATATGCTCTTAGATGCTGACCTACTTACGGCACATGTACTAAAAAGCATCCTCCAAGCAGACCAGACACTATGCACCCATCTTGTCCACAGTGTTGTCCATATACACAACCTCAGTGGAGTACAACCAGGCCACAGTTCATTAAAAACGTCATAATAATGTAAAGATTGGAGCATATTTTTCTAATAATACCATTTCGCTTTACATCTTGTCTTATACCAACAAACTTATAAGAAGACGAACCTAAGCTAAAGTGGACTTTCTTATTACTTCTTTGGTGTGTATTCACATCATGTCACCCAATTACTTTCTGTAAAATGGCTCTTAGATGTGATAATGCCTGATCAATCACATTTTTTTTGAGTAGCTCTTTAAAATCTCAGTAGCTTCTAACTAACAGATCAAAGATTGCTTTTGCGTGGGATGTGTTTTAATTACTGACTTAGGCTTTTTGCTGCAGCTGTGTTGACACGCTGGCAATGTATTTGCTAATAATTACACAGATAAGCCTCTTGTTATTACTACCAAATTTTTAATTATAATGATTTTTTTTTCTTGAACTCAAAGGTTTCTTCTGCCTGAAAATCACATAAACAAGTGACAAAACACAGAAAGACATTGTACTATGGATGTAAATGATATATTTTCAATTATTTCATGGTTCGTTTTTTTCATGTTTACTAAAAATGCCATTTCCAGAAGTGTCCATCCTGTAGCTCAGTAAGTAGTGACAAAAACTTTATTTGCCACCATTCAGAATCCATTTCTCGATCGTTTTAGCCGTATGTTTCAGACCATTGTCTTGCTGGAAAGTCCAATGCTGCCCTTGGCAACTTTTTTTCTGCAGACTGCCTGATGTTTTCCTCCAGAATATTAATTTATTCCTCTGTTCTTACGATGCTGTTTACTTTAGCAAGGTTGGCTGGGTCTTTTCCTGAAAAACACTGCAAATCATTACATTCCCAACACAGTGCCTGACCGTTAGGATTGCATTCTTGGGGTTGAATGCTTCAGCTTTCCTTTGCCAAACAAAAGCCACATCCTTGTGTTTCAACAACATCATTTCATCCCCATCCAGCTACAGAACAGATGAGCAAGGGTTTAAACAGTTTTTGACATGAGATTTTTACTATAAATGTAAAAGTATCCATAGAAATAGTTCAGCATTAACTTTTTAAAAAATGTCATAACTTCTTTTTTTCTCCTGTTCATGTCATTTTCAGCCAGAACAAACCTATTGGTGATATGAGAAATCACCATAAATCAAAGTTTGGCATGAATATGAAATGAATTTGGGCTTAACTGTATAAGCAGTTCTCTACAATGCAAGACTTTTTCTTTGCACAATTTGACTAGTGAGTGTTTGTCTACAGTGTGTACTCAAATGAGCAGCGTAGCTGAGGGATAGTCCCACAAGAGCACCAATACAAGATTCCATAGAGCTGTTGCACAGCAATCTAATAATGAGTTTGTTCAGTCAAATGTAAAACCAATATTTTTCGTATTTAATATTTTGTTTCTGGCACTTCTAATCTGCACACTGGGGTTTTAATCCATTTAGATGTTTTTTAATGCTGAGTTGAAATTATTCAGACAGTGTCGTTACTGATGTCTTTTGTCCTCAACTCATAAAGCATAATAATGAGAAGAAGGATGTTTATCGTGTATCCTCC
This sequence comes from Stegastes partitus, assembly GCF_000690725.1. Lineage (NCBI taxonomy): Eukaryota > Metazoa > Chordata > Actinopteri > Pomacentridae > Stegastes > Stegastes partitus. The sequence continues at coordinate 348,373 of NW_007578125.1, read as the reverse complement.
ACAGTGGTGCTTTGTTTGCGAGATATTTCATTATCACTGTTGTCCTCATAGTCAGTAAAGGGCATTTCTTGTTGAAAGTTAAACCATGCGAGAATAAATAATGAATACAAGAATTAAACAGCTTGTTAAAACTATTTAAATACACTAACTCTTTATCACTATGAAACTAAATTATAATGTTCACATTAATGGCACCCATAATTTGCGGAACAGAGAATTGAACTAAATGCACTTCAGCAGAAAAGAATGTCCATACACTCATATTTCAGATTTTTTTTGGACATCAAGAAATCTAACAAACCACTGTTTTCTGTTCTTATCAGATGTCGCAGAGGGTAATGAAAGTCATCTCCTCAAAAAAATTGCATAGACGCCATCTCAGAGGCGCATTATATTTCATTTAAAACCATACATCAAAGATTTGGTGAAAAGTGTGAAAAAGAAGAACTTTGCCGACTCGTTCCCCGTGTTTTTAAGAAAACAACCTGAGGCGGTTTCCTCCTCACACAGACTCCATTTGCTTCCTTATTATAACATCTCCGTTTTCATCTGAAGTTGTTTTTTCTCTTCCAGATCGACCATACCCTCTTCCAGCAGACCTTACAGCAGGGCGGCCTCCTCTCTCAGCCCCTGAGCGTCGACACCGGCTTGGTCTCGCACTCCGGCAGCCAGCTGATGTCCACGACCGACCCCTCGGTGTCGGCCAACGTCGTCATCCACCCACTGACCAGCCTGGCCCTGCAGCCCTCCACCATCGCACCTGCGCAGGTCACAATGGCCGGACTTTCTGAGCAGGACGCCGCCGGTATGTGTCATGGCCTTAAGTGAAGCAATTACTTGCTAGTCACACTCTGTTACACGCTTAATCACTACCTATGCCTTACCGGGGGTTGCGCAGGTTCTCAGGACCTTAGCCATGTCATGGGCAGCTCTGGGCTAGTAGCTGGAGGCAGCAGCGGCCAGGAAATTACTCTGACCATCAACAATTCCAGCCTGACACAAGCCCTCGCCCAGGTCCAGGCCCAGGCTTCAGCTGCTGGCTCCAGCAGTGCAGCAGGAAACCCTCAGGAGATCACCCTCACCATATCAGGTATGAACCGCCGGATAAAGGCCCTCAGGCCCATCAGAATAACATACAAACAACTACACTGTCTTTTTTTACAAAAACTGAAACAGGCTATCAGTATCAGACAAACATGGAATATAAATACCCATAGGGATCAGTGCAGCATCTATTGATTTCCTCTCTCAGGTGAACACGCTAGCAGGCAGAGAGAGAGAAACAGGCAGTAATTCCTCATGGCCTTTTCTTTCATTTTGAAGCTGCTTCACAGTATTCACAGCGGTATTCGAAGTTAGGAGTGGTATCATTTTTCACTTCCCTCCATCAGCGTCAACCCCAGTCGGTCGTCAATCAAACCGGGGATATATGTTTTATCCACAGCATAGAGGGACGTCGCAGCTGTGTCACTAAACCCACTAAGTCAAGATAGATCACTCCTGCCTGCAGAACTCGATCAATGGCAGCGTTTCCTCTGGGCCCTGCTCAGCCGCCGCTCTTACATTCAGTATTCTGATGGATTGTACTGTAATTCGTATTATTCAGAATAAATCTTCAGAAAGCTATCTGTACTTTTTAGTTGTACTGTAGTAACATGGTAAAAATGTACAAACGTGTTTTTTTTGTTTTGTTTTGTTTTGTTTTTTCCATTTTCCTTCCCTTATGTATACCGGTTTTCTTGTTTTTTCTTCTAGCAATTTATTGACTGTTTTCCCAAACTAGAGGCTACCTGCAGCCATATAAAAAAAATATTTACGGTTTCCTTTTAAGAAGACTTTCTCCCTGAAGGGTCTCCTGTCAAGACATTTCAGTACCTCGGCTGGAGATTTATTGTCTAACAATGAACAAATATTGCAAAAAAACATAGCTAAATAAATGATAACTTTTGAACTGATTACAGCATATTTTTCCTCTTATGCAAGGATTTGAATTTTAAAACTGTCCACTACATTCTCTTCATAGTTTAGCCAGTTACAGGTGTAAGCCATTGTAAGATATCAATACCTCAGCAGCAGCACTAGTCTGTTACTGTCTAGTAGGAGAGTGTACAAAGAAAAGCAGTCGTTTCTTTTCTTAGGGGGTCATACATACAGGCACATACATAAATCACTATGTACTGAAAACTGCTCTAACTTTTAAGAGTTCTTAGGACAAATGGTTCTGTGCATGAATGTTAAAGGGTTTTATTGCTTTTTGTATGGTATTTAGAGGTTTTAAAAAAATGTATTCAAGTTAACTGGCAGTAAAAAACTAAAAATGTATTTTTCAGTTACCCTGTTTTTCCAAATATGTCACCATTTTACCTTTGCAGGTCAAGATCTGATCCCCCAGCATAACAGCTCTAACGGTGCCGAGCTGAACGGCAGCATCAGGCTGGCGTCGCCGCTCAACAGCCAGCCCACCAGTGCAACCCTGACCATCACCAACGACCACCTCCTACCTCAGAGCCCCGCCAACACTGGAATGGCAGGTGAGGACTGAGTGTGGGGAGTAACTGGAGGGGTGCCCTCTTTTTGAAAGGTTTTACAGGATATTCCAAATATTTACACGTAATAGAATCCACGAAACACCTCGCATGTATTATGACAAGGCAAGATGGTGAAGGCAGCATGATTTACAGAATGACAGTAGCACTCCACAAGCTGAAAAAGACGCACCTTTTTACCAAATCAAAGCTGTTGTGCTTGTTCACTACTTTTACCTCCATCGATCTCCTTGCGTTCACTGCCAGCCTGTTTTGCTGCTTGTATTCTTTTAGCTCACATTAGCATACACACAAGGTTTCCACCGTAAATACTCACAGAGGGACATCAGTCAGATCGGACTCTATGATAAGTAAACAAGATAAGATCAGTCTGCGATGGTAAGCTCATACATTTTGCTCCTTCATTAACTGAAATAGACGGAAAGTCATATGTTTCTGCTGGTGTCCAGGTAGTATCCTCTGCTACCCGGGAGAATATTAATTACGTTATCTGCTGTAATTTCAATACTTTTTGATGGCATTTTTTTTGCTTTACAAAACCAACTTAACTTATGCAAAACCTCTCCTGACTTCAGGACATTACTTATGGCCCAGCAAACAAACAGGGAGCACAGCTGTCTTGGTGCAAATATAACCACAGTAACTCACGCTGCTCCCACAGCTGATTAAACTGCCACCCGTTTAATGGAATGGGCATGAGCACTATGTGGAACATCCTTTTTTATACTTCTGCAGGCCATTGCAACAATTGCCATCATGTAAGGGAGGAGACATTCAGGCGGACCAGTTTCACTTCTCGCTGGTTATTATGATAATAAATCACATGGATGGAAGGACTGAGGTGTCTCTCCATCAAGGCGACTGAATACAAAGCCTTTTCTGTCGGTGACAGGTGGAGAATGAACAGTAGAGATTACCAAAACAGCAGTTATCTGTCAAACACAGAGTAGACCCGACAGCTGAATGAGTGTATGTAGTTCACTCTCCTGCTTAGCCGGTGCGAAAAGGAGAATGAATGATGACAGATGTGTAACTTAGGGTGAGATTCTTTCAGTGATGCAAAAGAAGCTTCCCTTGCCTTCAGTACCAGTGATAGATCCCTGGATAAAACTGAAGCGTTCACAGAGGGGTTCAGACATTCACTCAATCAATGCCCTTTTCATGAAATGGCATGGAGTCATCAAAGTGTATGTGGGAAGCGAAAATCGCTGCTAGAAAGGCTTTCAAGGCTGAGAAAACCTGCCCTGGTTCAACATCCTATAGAATTTGAAAAAAAAAAAAAAAAACCCCACAATGGGAATTCGACAGCAAATAATGGATTCAGCAAATTCTGGTATGTTACATGTGCTGTTTATAATGATCAGTTTACCACCGAAAGTGTCAGAATAATGGTTGTTATATTACACCCAGAGGTAGGCAAAAACAGGTTTCTTAAATTAATTTGGCTGTCAATTCTGCCAGCTGAAACAAAAGTTTATAATAGATTTGACCAGTTGTTGCCAAGTAGTGTTAATTTAACTATTCAAAGCTAACTTTACATCTTTGTCTCTAGCTGATGCTTTACGGTTTCCCCCTGACTTCTCTAGTGAAGAACCCTGCAAAATGTTCTTAAACATGTAAGTTCTGGTTTAATGCATTATATAGATTGTTACGATCCAGCCTCTAGGGTCAGCTGGATGTAACAAAAACCAGATGGAACTAGTTCAGGCAAGGCAATTTATTGCTTAATGAACAAAACAGAATGATGACAATACAAAAGAAGCTGGTGGATGTTGCTAAAAATCAAAGAACAGAGTGTCAAAAGCTAGCTAACAGAAAAGAAAACTAAACTCTTTAGCCAAAATTAAATCTGATAGCAACATCCACACATAACAAAAGAAACTAAAACAAACTAGTGCCTCAAAACACACAAACAAAAAAACACAAGACACGAGTAACTTATTTTCTGGGCAGCTGCTAATGGGAGTCATAGTCTTTACCAAGACTCTCTCAATCTCCCACACTGAATTAGCCGCTGCCAACAGACGTTACACTTCAACAAACACAAAAGACACAGACCAAGAGGCACCAGGGCGAACTGTTCACACTGAATCCCAGCCAGCCCTGACTGAGGGGTTGCTGGTTGGTTTTATAGCCAGCTGTGGTGATTGCTGGGATGTTGGAGGAGGGAACTGAGTGGTGGTCCAATCAGATGTGATTGGAGGCGGGGAGAACAAGGCTGAGAGTAGGTCGGGAGCTCCAGGGCAATCATTGCTGATGTCTGGCAGGTGTGGGTCTGGAGCAACGTCTTCAGCTGGGCCTTCACAGGCCATCTTCCCAAACAGCTGGCACAAGTCCACCACATATGACAGCACGAACACCATGGGCCGTAACATAGATGCTAAACAATGGTAAATGCTGGAAAAGTTTTGAAGTTAAGCATCACTCTATGATAGGTGGACCCTACAAAATAGTTTCTTTGTACCTGGAACTGCAGTGCACCAGAGATAAAACTGAGCCAGGCATGCTTGCAATTTAAGTTTCCACTCAGCTACTCTCATAAAAGACCTCCTGAGGGCACAGGAAGGTAGAAATGAGACATCAGGACCTTCATGTCCTTGGTTTTAATCTGACCTAAAGTCTGTCTTACATTCGATCCATCTTCTTTCCTTTTCTTGCTTCACTGAAGCACAAGCATGTATATGATGAACCCACATCTATCAGGCAGATTTACATTTAAGTCTAAAAAACTCTATTTGACATTTATGCACTTAATTATTATGCTTTCTGCGATACGAGCGTAAACGACTTATGGGATGTGATGTGAGCAAATGTGATTTATTTATTTATTTTTTTTGATTGGGAGATGGATTCCTGATTGCTCTGTTGACTGGTTTGCTCGTCACCTAGAAGCTCAATCCAATTTCCAGTCTCAACTCCCTCTCTCCTCATTACCCACCCCCCCTGCAATTCAAGTGAAAAACATTCCCACTGTGTGTTAGACAGAGGACATCTCCGCTTTTGTTGATTAGACTAAAGCATTCTTCTCACTCTGTATGCAAATACGGTCCAGCCTACGCTGACTGAGAAACTGTACCAAATTGGCCTTTTAATTAAAGTCAAATATTGACTAGTGTTGTTTGCCACATTATATAATAAAGATTTCTCCCTGACCCAACCTAATGAGCACGCCATTGTTTTTAAGTAGGAGAGCAGAATGGCAGTGCAGTCACATCAACAGATGCAAACCAAATTTCACGGTCATTTCGACTATCTCTTACCTGCAATCACTGGCCCATTGTTCAACTCACATTGTAACGGAGGAACCATTCAGCTTGGCGTGGAACGATTTTATTCAATAATTAAGACTAATAATAGACTAATAATAATTAACCTGTAAACCTTGCAATAAAGCCATCCTTCATTCTGAAAGGATTTCAAGCAGCCAAAGTCAGAAATATTCTGATACTATTAGTGGTAACCTAATACAGCTCTGCTAAGCTACTAGAGTGGTGAATTTATGCAAAGTAGTTAGAAAAGAATACTTTTAAACGGCGTAGTGTTTTCTTTGAATCTTTCCACTAACAATGGAAACTACTATATTAAGAGTAGTTATAGAATGTCACTATATTGAACCGCTATTGCTGAAAAAATAGCGCTAAAAACAGACCATCTCAGAGGTGTCCAGGTCACTACAGTCAGTTCTCATAGCCTGTTCAAGTTGTGGTGAAGAACACTGCGTTGTTTTTTTTTTTACATACAGTTTGTATACGTATGATTACATTTACAGCAGAGCGGCTACAGTTGTGGTTGAACCAGTATGAACCAGTATTATTGGTATCAACACTGTTGTCTGTTTTCCTCCTGTCAGTCACCAGCCTGCCAACTAGCACCACGCTGTCACACACTGCTGCATCCCAGAGTCTCGTGATGTCACCGGGAGGCGCGGCTAGCGACAGCAGCGTTACGCTAACCCTTGCCGACGCACAGCAAATGCTGGATGGCGTCACTCTAAACCTCAATGCACAGGTAAAAATGAAAAAAAAAAAAAAACACAGAACACGCAAACAAGCACATTTAGATCTGCAAAAGTGCAACATAATGAAAAACCATTATTGCAAATACATTACTTTATTACGGGTTTAAAGTCAATATTTCAAGACTGGAGGGTTGTTCGGCAGCCAGTAAGTACGTATTTCGTCGGCTGCCTTACCAGAGCACCTTTTGATCTTTAGGGTCAGACATTCCCGGCGGTACTGAATGACGCCAGCCTACCAGGACAGCCAGGAACCTCAGGCCAGCAGGTCATACTGGTCAGCCACCATTCCCAATCCACAAACGGAGTGTCCGACAATGGATATAATGTGAGTTTTGTGTGCTTAAGATGTATAGGATGGGAGCTGCCGTACAAAGTCAGCAGACTATTTAAATGCTCTAAACAGTGCAAAGATAATCTACTGTGATGGATCGCTTGTCTTAAGGAAATACGTGTCTACTAGGTGATATTTATACATAAATTAATGTGTCTGGAGGGTAAGAAAAAAAGAAAGACACATCCATCAAAAACTTCCAATTTCTGTGGTTTTCCTAAATTATCGAGATTGATTGGTGCAACAACCATTATGTACTGTAAGCTTAAGGGACCTGTGTGTCTTTGTATGTAATCCAGATTTCTGGCGATGGCCATAAGGGAGGAAAAGATCCACAGACAGAGACTGATAACCGGAACCAGTGCTTCTACTGTAATCAGGTGTGCCAGAACGCAAACACACTGCGACGCCACTGCAGGCAAGCTCACGGCAAAGACCGCTGTCATGTCTGCAGCCTCTGTAGGAAGGCCTTCAAGCGAGCTACACACCTGAAGGTAAGAGCGCAGGTAGACGCTGATGAAAAATGATTTCATGTTCAAGTCCCCGACAGCTTTTATTTCATGTTAATATCCATCTGTCTGTTGCGTCCTCTCGGGGTGATATATAAGTGAATATAAATGATGAATAAAGCTCTTCAGGTTTTATGAAAACAGCATATCGACTCTCATGACATAAATTTTAGTCATCGGTGACTCCACCTTTTAGGCTACCAATTGATTTGGGCAGTTGGCAAGAAAGGGTCAACATAACCAAGTGTGGTCTCACTATTTGAGGCAAGGGTAATTCATCCAGTGGCATTTCAGATAGACTCTTAAACTGTCACTCCTAACAACAAAACAAAACTCTTTAACCTAGAGGGCTTTTGCAGCCAAATTACAGAGAAGCACCGGTGCTTCCTTCTTTCCAGTGGCCCTTCTCATGCGGTTAAAACACTCGAGCACATATAATGGAGAGGAGAAGGAGAATATGGCTTTATATGCAAGCTCTTTACCCACCATATGTCACGTTTCTCCATAAAGGCCACTGTGCTGTAGGCTTTTGCGTTTGTAAATGTGCCTGAGCATGCAAAGCGGTAATTGTCTTTTATCAAAGTAATGATGCAGAGATTAGGTGGGAGAGAGAGAAAACTCTTCCCAGACTGCTCATTATTCTGCAACCACAGCTCTGATATTGACATTAGATTTTTTTTTTTTTTTTTTTCGAAGTCTTAGTGGTGGTGCTGTTATTTTTCATTCTGTTTTCCCATGGACAATAATTTTACCATTTAATTACAGCTGGGCAATCAAAAAGCATTACTTTATGATTTGGGAACACTGAGAGATATTTAATGACACGGTTTCATGCCTAATTGTGGCCGTTTCTGCTCGACAGGCAGTGCTAGATGGTTCTGTAATATAGAAGTAGTCAGATAAATTGCAGGCATACACTTTAAGATGTGTACAAGTTAGAGATCCAGGAAACTTTAAAGGTGTAGTGAAGGTTTTGTAAATATTCACTTGATACCACTCTTGCATTATGTCTGCACACAAGACACAAAGCTGCAGCAGCAGTCACTCAGCTTCACAGGGGAAACACAGCTTAGCTCCATCTAAAGACAACTAAATCAGCCTGAGGGCTCTCCTGGAGCTCAGCTAGAAACACATTAGATCTTGACTATTTAAGCCAATAAAAAAGTGCTGCTTTTTTTTTAGGTTAAAATGTGGTAACTGCAGCAGCTTCCTTGTATTTAGTGATATTAGAGTGAGATCTCCTTATCTAACTGTTGGTTTAAAAAAAAGCAATCAAGTGTATTTCACAAAACGTTGACCTATTACTTTGAGCCTTGGAGCCAGATGGACGCACTTTGCATTTAAATTCACATCTTTTCTTCTCGGCTGAATTGCTCTCGACAGCGAGGTGTAGCACAGATCAAACAAAACCGCGCTACCTGACCTTTCCAACAATGCTCGGTGCTTGTCTGTGTGGCCAGCAGTTACCCGGTTTGCCACTTCTGTAAGTAGGCCACTGTTTGTTAACACTTCGGTTAAAGAATAATGACATTTTTTGTGTACATATTTATTCCAATTTCTGTGTCTTACCGTATCCTATGTCATGTAAAAACTGAATCATATGACCTTAAAAATAAAGCGATACTTTGCTGCTCATAGGTGCATTATATTCTGTTGAAATAGGGAGAAAGGCAGAATATTTCCAGCATCTCTTTCCTTGAGAGATGCAAAAGACCACTCTTAATATTGTATAAATGTGAACACAAAACTCATTCTGAATAGTGGGACAAGTTTAATCTTTGATAGTTTTTCCAGAGCATGCAAGAAATGCTAAATATTGTTTTCCTAACACATTCAGCAGTAGTTGAGGTTGTTTCCACTGCCATGGTTATGACTTTGCCAGATTTCAGAGAATCTCCTCTACACAACTGTTTAAACATTTAAAAACATAAAAATTTCATTATACTAAATATTTTTTCCTGTGATATAAAGGCTAATATAAACATGTCTGCTAATACTATCATATCAAACGATGGCAGATCTAGATAACCTAGTCTTTTCTGGAACACAGCATACTGACCTGTCCTTCAAAATGGCAAAGATAAGAGTGTGTTTGAAGTGTTGTAGAGGTGAAACTGAAATTAAAAATAGCCAGGGGCTCATTGGGTTAGACTCAGAGTCAAATTTAATAATTGAATAAGTTTTCTCTTTGTTTGTTTACTCCCCTTTGCCATGACCTTGACATGTGTTAGCTACGGATTTGTTAACACAAAGTGTTTTTCATTTTTGGTTGTGTAATTAAAAATATCTGTTTTTTATTCAAATTTATATTTTTTCCAAACTTACCCAAGGCGGTTTTAATAAAACACCGCTCTGCAATTAACCAAACGCCCTCTACTCTTTACAGCCTCATAAACGTGATGCATTTACAGCATTTTTGTCCTTTTTCCGCTCAACATTCTTATGTAATTGTTTCGCATTCGCTTTCCTTTGGGCAGGTCTGCTTTGAGCTGCCATATATTTTTGCTTGAATGCAGCTCAGTGCTGCAGATTCACTTCTCCCATTAGTATTCTGGGTACATATCACGACTCTTTCAGCTCTTCACCAAGCTCGCTCTGTTCGCAGCGCCAAGGACCGATGTTCTTATCAGTTTTAGCAATTTCCAAAATCATTTTCTCATTAGAGGAAAGAACAAAATAGATAATATGCGAACCAGTGTAGTGTGGTGTTGCTGCCAGATTCTCATTTTGAGAAGTTGATGGGGAAAGTGGTCTCATTAAACATTATCAGACATTCCCTTATTCAAATCATTTACATTAAAGAGACCAAGCAAATGACTGTTGACCACAATTTCTTTAACAATCGATACATTTCAGATTTGAAGATGTACCTCTATGTTTTCAGCCTGTATTGTTGGGTTTCTCACATTATGCAACAAAATGGTGCCATAGTACTAAACATGGGTAAATATGTTGTTCAATTCTATAGCTGGCCAATAAGTAACAAGAAACTGCAGTAGAGGTATGTTTGAGAAATTTAGAAACAGTGATCACATTAATTTTTCCTCTTCATAACTGTTTATTAAGAAAATATGGCTCCCTACACTCACTGAGTACTTCATTCCTCACACCACACCAAAGACTGGACATGAATTCCCCAAAATGTCTTCAACATTTCTTTGAGATTCTGCTCCAACACCTGCATCACATAATTTCTTCAGATTCGTCATCATTCATGCTGCAGATCTCCACATTTTATGAGAGGGATTTTGTGTACTAGACTGTAACAGCGAAATAAATAGTTTCGACCTCTCTCCACAGGAACACGAGCGGGTGCACCAGCCGGGCCCGTCACCCAGCTCCCAGAAACCCAGAGTCTTTAACTGTTCGTCCTGCGCCAAGGCTTTTGCGAAGCGAAGCCAGCTGGAGAGACACAATCGAACGCACACAGGTAATAGGATTCTGAAACAAATTAGCACGGTGGATTTTGTAAGAAAAATTTCAGCATCATGATTCAAGTTACAATAAAATCCATCAGTTTAAAAAAAATGATCTTACACTACCTATGATGAACTGAAGTGGGTTTTAAATAGGTATTGTTGTTGACCTGTCCGGTCTACAGCTTTTATCATTTCACAGTTTAGACTTTGCTTGTTGTATTTCCCTTTTCTTAATTGCTAGTCTTGTTGAATCTTAAATTTCGTTTACTCTTTCCGGTGACTTTTTCCGATCTCAATGCTAATTTGAGAGCATTGATTGTTTAGGACCTTGGTTTTCTTTTGTGTTGTTGTTTCATCTGTCTTTTTTGTCTTCTGCTTCATGTTGGTTTGATTCCTGTGTATTTTTTCCCCCACAATTTAAATGAAATAATGTGGCTCCTGATGCATTAGTGATTGTTTTTTTTAGCTTGGGGCCTATATCCCATGATAGCACCAGGGGTGTGTGATCAGACAGGTAGAATCTTTGTCTTCTATCCTTTGTAGCTTTGCTTTGGGATAAAAAAAAGAAGATACATTCGAGAATAGGGTGGTTGTATGAATAAAAAGTTAAATATCTAATTTGCTCCTGTAAATGTCTCCCATCAACAGGTGTTTAAGGTTTAGAGGTAGGTTGTTTGTGAGAGACATAACATAGTTAAAATTCCCCCCCAGCAGCAAGACACCTGAGCTGCGTTGTAATCTTGTTATAGATTGAACTAATCAAGTGAGAATTATCCTCATATGACACATCAATAAACAAACGTGTATTCCCACAGTGGATCCATTTATCAGAATAAATCTCCTCTCAGAGTCTTTGTGGACTACGACAGGAGTGAAATTGACCTGTCTATGTATCAAAATTGATGCTCCTGTCTGCTGCGATGAATGAAATAATTTATCTGCTCAGGAACTTTATTATCTCTCATGCACTCTTTCCGACAAATAGGACTCCTGCAAATACACTACTACAAATGTTTTCTTTTTTAACCTGATGGAGAATTTTCTTCCTCTTTGTGGGACTGTGGAGACCTGTAGGTGTTAACCTTAAGTGGTACCAACGGTAGATTTGGGAAGAATATAAATGTTACCCTTGAGTGAAGGGATGAAGGGGAGAGGCAGATATAGAGGCGCTAGATAGGAGTGGAACCTGGTGAACAGCGTCATAGTCAAACTAAATAAAAATGATAAGTTATCTCGATCAAATGCTGCTCTGTACAAACGTTTGCATGCACCAGCGCATTCAGGGGCATCCGTACAGTGCCAAGACTCACCACATAGGTTCCACATAGCTTTCGTTTCAAATAATCGACATAAACGAGCTGAAAGTGAGAAATAAAGATGCTCAGATTGTCCGTACAGATTAGTAAGTGGAAAGCTACAAATGGTCAGTTGATTCTATATCTCAGTTGTTGGGATGGTCTTTTTCCTTCCGTAGTCCATGACTCTGGTACCAATCGCCTTCTTCTCGTTGTTGTGGGAGATGTCAAATCTGCCAGGATGGCCGTGGTGTTTCCATCATTGTGTAATTTTGCAATGATCACTTGTCTCCTAGTTTTGTCAGTGTCTGGCTGAGAGCTTGCATTATACAGTTGTGAACATTTTCATGCTCTTGTAAAGACCGTGTGTGTCATGCAGTCTTGAGTTTCAGTGACTCCTATAACTCCTAACTTCTGTGATGGAATCTTTAAAACACATGAGAGTCACAGAAAACAATCGTGCATTTTTGTTCTTTTAGAAATTTCTTGTAGGTCGTCTAGAAATATGACAAAATCTTCTGGATCCAAAATATACATACAGCAATATGAATACAGCTTCATCTGGCTGTGTTGACGTTCCTTACTCAACAGCTTTCATGACATCAATGTCTGCATGGATTGCGGTTTTATTGTTAGTAATTTATGCTGCCACTCCTTTTCCCCCCTCTATCTTTACAGATTTAAAATCATCCGCTAAAGCACTCTAGAGCTCTTATCTAATTACAGAAGATATGTTCTTTCTTGAGTAGAGGATATCAGCTTTGATCAATACAGTGCACCTGGTCGGTCTTTCTACGGGTAGAAGTGGATCAACTAAACTCCTCACCAAGGAGAAGTTGGGCGTTGCATTTCATAGTGTATTGAATTCATATTGTCACTCACATTTCTTTTTATTTTAGTGACCTTCAGCCACACTTCATGTTGCTAGAGCTAGGCTTTGCTAGTTTTGCGCGCAGTTTAAAACTCATTATTCAGATTGCAAAGTAGCAGAAATTCTGCAGGAGATCTGAAAAGATAGAACTTACTTTGTAGGTAATGTGCGTTTCGATGGCAACATTTGCTAACATATTAATCTTGCTTTCATAAGAGAGGGGGTTGATCAGGATTGTCTGGAAGATAATAAAGAGCGGGTACACATGGTAATAACACTGCTGTGAAAAATAGAATCACCAAATAGAAACACACCTTTGAAAAGTGAATCTATAAGAAAAATATATACATAAAATTGAATACAAATAACTCTGACTTTTAAACATTAACATGTTTCTCAACTTATTTGTTTACCTTGTGTGCTATTTAGTGACATAACTATTTATTTCTTAGTCTTTTTTGATTGGTTTAATATTGAACACAACAGGGTTTCATGACTGCATATGTTATTATGGATATTAATGTGAGATTTGAGGATGTGTGAGTGAAGAGAGCATTTAAACACACATGGAAACATGAAGGTCAAATCTGTTTTTCACTGCTGTGTGAGTGTGTTTCATTATGGGTGTATATTATAAGTAGAATAAGAAATTCCAGAGTGGATTATTACATTAACATACTGATGGTAAGATACTGAAAAAACCATGAGAGCTGTTATAGTCCTGTTTAAAATTGCGCTTTTTTTCTGGAAAACATCCTCCCTACATAAAGAGATTATTGACTGTGAAATGGTGGAAATTTCTCCAGATTAACAATACTAAAACTAAAACTCCTTGTCAAAAGAAATGTGCACAGATAAGGTAATATTTAGCAGCTATCAGCATCCCTTTCCAGATCGGCTAATTCATACATTTATACAGACACAGCTAATAAGCAGATAAATGCCTTGAACGCCTCATCTCTGTGAAATCATAAGCACCCAGACATGATTATCAGCCTTCAGTGTAGATAAAGAAACAGTTCTGTTGGCGTATTATCATTTCAATAGACTCATTTGAATAATGTTGGGGGGGGTTCTGATTGGGCCTCTTCATTCATTTCACAACCTCATGCTGTCAGTTTTTCCAGATTTGTCCCTAAGCAAAGAGTTACAAGGACAAAATCGTCAATTTTTCTTCTGCAGCTGTTTGTTCTCTCGTGTGTAGGACTGTAGTTTAAAGAACATGCATGTAATGACGAGGCCTGACAAGGAAAAGTGACTGTGGTGGTGGAGCCCTATATTCGTCCTTTTGAACAGGAACTAAGTTATTTCCTGCAGAGAATATGTGTCCCTACTTTGTCTTTGTTTAATTTGAGAAGATATAAACAACTCTTTGCTTGGGGGAATGAAATTTGATGTATAAAAATAGCTCTTAACAACACAACATCAGCAGCTGACGTTTTTACTGCTGTTTTGTTTTTCTCAACAGGACAAATAAGAATATGTGAGAAAACTCATATATACTTCAATATGTTGTAGGTTATGAGTTTACCATTTGTTCTGATGAAACTAGATAACATGTTCCTTCAGATAACATTACATGAAAAAATAGAAATGACCCCAAAAGGCATTAGAATTCATTTTATACTCAAAATATAACCCCGACCTTCAGAATACTGTGTGCTATTTACTGCATATTATGTTTGGTTACTGTTTTGACACCAACAAAACTGATGACGGATGAGAGGTGTCAGGACGTGCATGATTGGCTAAACAATTTCTTGGGGTTGGTGAAGGTTGCCCACCTTAATATATTATTATATTAAAGATAGAAACTGTGATTCTAGAGAAAGATTACAGAATTGAACTAAATAGTTCTGTAACTTGCATATTTACATATTTAGTTAACATGAGTCAGACTTACTGACCCTTTCACCCCATCTTCCCTCTTCCTTCCTTCCCCCTCTGTCCTGTGCATGACCTTAAACATGCTCAACACACTGTAGTTGTGTCGTGTGGATCGATGTGACAAATCAAGACTTTTAAGGTCTCACACCGGCGCACTTACTACAACTATGTGCACAGTGAAGCTCACTTCACAGCTGCTCATTTACATTTATTATAAAATAGCAGGATCCATACACGGCTTTGGTTCATGTTTTTATGAGTAAATCAGTGTTTTCTCCTGAACTGCAGCACAATTTAACACCTGCGTTGTGTACAGCTGTGTGTGAGAGAGAATGTGGAAATGTGCCTGGATAAGAAGCGCTTTAGTTAAATCTGTCTTGAATATACTCGCCCTATTTGGAGAAATCACACAGTCCCTCCAGCCTCCTCTGATGCCACTTTTTTTTTTTAAATTGGCACAAAAAGGGAATTAAATTAGTGTCTAACCGAGTTGCTGAGAGTAAATTTGTCTCGTTCACTATCCCACTTTTGTCCAGAAAAGCTTCCCAATTTACCAAAAGACAACATAATAGGCCACATTCTTTCACTCCACCCTGTCAGCAGGATGTTCCTTTCCACTTTATATGATGCTATATATAACATCGCTTGAATTAAGAAGTTAGGACCTGTAGGAAACTGACCCGGGCAAAGCAATAATAGTGACAAATAATGGGAGCCCTCTCTTAAACTAACACATACCTCCTCTCTATGTGCTGGCCATTTCCTGATACAGTGTTAATTAACCGACACAAGACTGACAGATAAATCAAATGCAGACCTCCCAGATACATCTGTTTTTATCTTATCCCAAACGCTCTCATTTTCACTCAAAAACTTTTCAAAAAACAATCTCTCCCAAGCCTTTGTTTGCCATATTTGGAGTTATGCTCGAGCCAAGTTCCCAGTATGAATAAGAGACACTGTGTTTCTTAATATGAGACTAAATTAAATACACAGTCAGAGGGAATATACAATATGAGATAAGGATCTGAACATTTTTTTATTTCTGTTTTTCTACTATACTACAAGGGCTTATACGCGTCTTTTAACAAAGACGACCAAGAGGACAGTGGTATAAGGACTCCCTTTTAACTTCTTTATCTTCTTCCTACAGTCTGCATTATCTGTCCATTGCTATAACTTGTCATTTGTCCTCGTATGAGACGACATATACGAGTACGTCTGTTGCATGTCTGCCATTCTACATGCACAGTTAAGAACTCTTTAACTCTTTTAAAATGTAATGAAAAGATACAACCAGACTCACAAATGACATCAAGGAGAAAGCTGAAGAGCCAGAGGGGGGAGGAAATCGCAAAGTATCTGAAACGGACAATAGCTTGGGTTTATACTCTGTGGATCTATGTCAGTATATGTCTGCTGACGCAAATATACCTGACTTTCCTTGATAGGAGAAGAAAATGCACCTGAACATTGTGGGGCTCAAGTAACTTAGATTAAACAGTAAACTTGTGTCACTGTAGTTTTGTTTTTAATTATTTTTGTGTCATTACATATCCTCAGGGTCTGATAATCTGAGCTGAGGTGCCATTTATTTACACTAATAACAGTACAAACCAGTATATATACATACCACGAACATTTATATAAACAATATCAGCTGATATATCAAACTTTCACATTCCTGAAAATCTGCATCTGCTCCAAAACTCCAGTATGAGTCTGGCTCTTATCACAGTTATTCAGGCATCGGTATAATAATGTGTAAAAACATTAAATGCAGCATCATTGCATGTTAATTCAGCCCCTGGTCTGTGTTTTGTTGCAGGCGAGCGGCCCTTCAAGTGCAGCCAGTGCGACAAGGCCTTCAACCAGAAGAGCGCTCTGCAAGTCCACATGGTCAAGCACACTGGAAAGAAGCCTTTCAAGTGTGAGGTGTGCAGCATCAGGTTTACCCAGAAGAGCAACATGAAACATCACATGAAAAGATCCCACGGCTACGGTGAGCAGCTGGGCAGCATCACGCCAACAAACACAAACACTCGCAGGCAGCTGTTTGTGCAGCTGGGCAATGAAAGAGAGTCATACTCTCCCTCTATTGTCTCTCTGTCAATCTGCTCCACTTTCAGGAACAGTATTTGCAAGAGTATTGGGGTAGATGTTGCAGTGAAGTTGGTTCTTCCCACTTTGTGACAGTTTTGCGGGGGTGTGTGTCGCACATGGCCACATTTTCTATATTACGTTTGTACAGCAGGGAATGTTAAAAAAGGTCTGCGAGCACTTCAGGCTGCTGAGAGGCATCACCGGCGCGCCCACCTGCAGAGCGCTAAACCATCTCTCAGTCTCAAGTTTCGCTCCTGCGACTCTTCACCTAATGATCAATAGATTAGTTCAGAAAGAACCTTTTCGGTGGCAGCATTCAGTCACCCCCGCACTCATCACTCTCTCGCCTCCGTCCTGTAGGCTCAGGAACGCCTAAGAGCCGACAGGTTCGTCAGCTTTATTCTCTCGAAGCTTCATCTTCAATATCAGCGGGCGCATGTCGTGAATAGTAATTTATTATCTCTGCCTGACAGCCGCGGTTACGGTTCAGGATGCGGCTGCCCTTGGGTTAACGTCAGCCAAGAGCCTGACTGACGCACACATATACACATTGCTATTCATTTCAGTCAAACATCCCATCTTGGGACGTGACACACTCTCATTGAAGATGACCTGAGGGGGAGGACTGTGCTGATGGACTACAACTTGAAAACCAACTACACACTAACTGTCTTTTCACATTCCTCCAGCTCAGTGGGTATAAATAATTTAAAAAGTCATGTCTGAAACTGTGTCCTCATGAGGGGGATAAGGCCCGGAGTCCAAAAAGGTTGCAACACACTCAGTCGAGACTTTCAATGTATCTCATCTCAGAAGAGCTGCGAAAATTGAAGAAATATGTTTCACAAATTTATTTAAAAAACACTAGAGAAGACATTCGCTATTAAATATGTGCCATTAGTATGACAACACAGACACAAATCAGCTGTAGGTGAGTTTGTTTTTGGATTTAAGATCAGACCCAGTGTGTGCAGACCACGTTTAAAGCTCCCAGATTTGACGGGGATTTAAAGACAACCTGCGGCTTGTTTTTTTGTGTGATGGAAGTCTGGCTTCCGATTGATTCTGCCATGCCAAGATTCCCATCAACATCATTTCGCTAGAAAAGCAAATACATGTTTGAGGCCTCTGAGGAAGCAAGTGAGTGAGGTGAACTACAAATGTGAGATAAAAAGTTTCAGGCAATATAATGCCACATAATATGACAAGTTACAGAGAAGGGGCCTTGAAATGATGGTGTGTTTGAGTTATCTTAGTGTGACAGTTTGATGGATTTTCATTTATCTTTTTACAGACACTAGAGGATGAAGCTATTGACTGTGGCAATTCCTTGATTTTGTTTTTCTCTAGAGGTTGAAAATTCATGAGCTTTTATTGAAATATTTTTGTATATTGTTCCAGCATTTGGCACAGAATGAAAAATGAAATGTCTCAACCAGCATCGGAGAAGTTGATGAAATTTCATGTTTCTCTTAGAATGAATTAGACTTACATTAGCAAGCCTAACTTTTTCCTGTAACACTGCCATCAGCTCAGAATTTCAGTTTCTCCAATACTTCAGTTTATGACCAAATATCTGCAAAAACAGTGGCACCCCCATTAGCCTCAGCTGTGTTTTCTGACTTTGTGCTAATTAGCAAATGTTAGCATGCTTAAACTGTTGCATGAACTAACATTCTGAACATGATACGCCTGCGAAACATCGTACAGTTTGCATCGTTATTGTGAAGGTTTGAGCTTATTTGGCTGATGTGAGGCCTGAAAATGGAAGCCAATGCAAAAAAAACTGCTCTTCCTCGAATGGTCAAGATGAGCAAATGAGCTAATGTTAGCATGGCCGTGCTTAAATGCAGCCTCACTTGAGTTGCTTGGAATAGTGGCCTGTTACATACTTGCAAATCTAAATGGAATAATTCTTCTGACCTACAAATGCGGCCAAAATTGTTGGTCACCCTCAATTTTCTCTGAAACCACAATTTTCTCTGAAATGAGCTGAAACTGACCAAAGCCATCAGCGTCTACTCCTCTCCGTTCCGCATTTAGCCTGAAAGTAGAGCCGCTTTTGATGTTACATTGTATTTTGAATAATACAACACAAGGAAAAAAAAGTACTCTTTAACTCGATATTGTGCAGCACATCTTTTTTTTTTGAAGCAATTGCTGCAATCAGATGCTTTTCGTCACTGCTAATGAGACTTTGACACTTCTCAGCTGGCCACTTGGCCCATTTTCTTGAGCGCAAACTGCTCCAGTGTGCCTTCTTCCTGCTGTGAGTTTCAGCTTTTTCTACAGATGCTCAAGTAGATTAAAAACAGGGCTCATAGCAGGTCACTTCAGAATAGTTTTTTTCCTCTGTCTTTTCTGGGGTGCATTTATGTTTGGGCCCATTATTCTGTTGAAGTACTATGACCTGTGGCTGCGACAGAGCTTTCTGGTAGCGGGCAGCATGTTTCGCTCCGGAACGCCTTAATAATCCTCAGATTTCGTTGTACCCCGCATAGATTCAAAGCACCCTGTGCCCCAGGCAGCCAAACAGCCGCATAACACACCTGAGCCTCCTCCATATTCACAGTGGGGAGACTTTTCCTTTTTGTGAAAGCTTCATTTTCTTTCCTCTGCGAACACGGAGCTCATGTGTGTCCGGAGCACATTCTCAGAGTAACACTGTGACTTGATTTTTTTTTTTTGAAAGTGGAGTCTTCCTAAGTTCACAAAACCCTTTGTCATTGAGAAAGTGTGTCCAGAGACTATTTTTATCAATTAATTGTGTTTTGTTTTCCCGTCTTGCTGCACCATTCAACTGTTCTCCTGTTTCTTCTGCTATCGATTTTCCTCTCGTGGCAACATCCAGGGACCTTTAACTTCCTAATGATGTTTTCAGGTGCAGTCAAGGGAACACCAGGCTGCTCGGCCATCCTTTTGTAGTCTTCACCTTGACTGTTTGCTCTCCTTTCCTTCCAGTCATCTGTGTTCGGTGCACTTGGTGTTACTACACAGCCCAGGGAGGACTTGTGCTAATAATAATTTCAGCTGCAGTCAGAGGAACATCAGGTTGTTCAGAGATAGCTTGGCAGCCTTGACCTTAAACATGCTTGTCTATTATTTTCCTCCTTATCTCCTCAGACAGCTCTGTCTTGTCTGTGTGGTGCACAGAATGAAGCCAAACAGCACAGTGAAGACTTTTTGTCTCTTTAATGAAGCTAAATGCTCCTTTGAGGCTAATTGAAAACTGCTTAAAACATCAATACAATCTTCGTATTTATTACCGTTTCTGAGGAGTACCAGTAATATTCTCTCAGCCATTTTAGAAGAATGAGCAAGAATTGAGCTCTTTGCTTTATTGGAGGGCAAATCAAAGGCGAGCAATTGAGCATTTTATTCTTTTAATTTTTCATTTCAACCTTTTTCATAAAGATTGGAGTGAGGTGAGTTATCAGGACCTTTTGGCCACACGTCTAACACTCAGATGCCACTAAGAAGACCTAGTGTTTGCTTTCCTGTAGCACGTCGCCGTTCCAGAAGCAGTGGCACGGCGTGTTACACAACAGTGTCGACGTCTAGTGTGTCGTGTTCTGCCTTCCCAGCTTCCCCTTTCACACAATGTCTATTCTGCAGCAGCAACAATGCCTCCATATTCCATCTCCACACCTCACAAACAGACCATCGATGCGGAATAAAGGCACCACACCTTGAACACGCTGTGTCGCTACATGTCCCGCTATTTGTCATCTTTTAGACTCTCTGGAAGTATTTTGCTCTGTTTGTGTTCTTTGCTCTGTCCTTTGAACACATTTTGTCACTTTGAAATTAAAAAAATTCTAATAGCATTTTAAAAAGGGAAGCTATAAAGACATATGTGGGCAAATTTAACGCCTCCACCTTTGCTGCATGTAGCAAGCTTATAATAGTCATTGTGTTTGTTTGTTAAGTGGACCTTCATATTCCTGAAACTTAATAAATATGTGTTTGAAGTGTTTTGGTGAAAGCAGAGGATGGTAATAAAGTGACTCCCGTTGTAAAATCTGATTCAGCATGTGGCCTGCAGCAGGAGAACGCACGTCTGAACCTCTCAGCCTGAGCCAAATAAACTTGTTGTTGTTTTTCACTCAATCTTTTTAAGCTGAATGCACCGTGACACATGGCTATATCATATTCATAACTCACTATGAGCATATTCCACATCTGCCCCATCACATTATACAATGTGTGTAACAAACGTGGCAGTTTCACAAGGAGCAAAATGGGCTTCTATGAGATTTGAAAACAAATGTTTAAAGGAGTGAGTGGAGGAAGATTGCTTTTAGACGGATGGTTTCATCTGCATGACAGCCCAATAGCAAATTCAATCCAGAATCAGAGCTGCTGCTGATGCTGCTTACTGATGTTCATCTGCTCTAAAATCCTCTTGTTATTGCCTATCCCAAGGAGCGTTTTACAGGAGGATAGTCATGAGTCAGAGCCCCTCTCACTTTCCCTCTTTCACCTTCCAGGTCAAATGCAAGACGTGTCCTTGGGCCAGGAGGACCCATCGCCCCAGGTCGAGGTAACGCCTGAACTTGACCTGGAAGTGGTTCCTGAATCATCCGGAGACTGGCACAATGTCTTCCACTGAGCACCATCCACGCGAGTCCCAAGAGTCAAAAAGCACTGTAGCGCGTACTAAGCACTGATAGATTTACTGCAAAACAGCAACGCTTTGCCAAACATATTCCTCCTGTCACAGGAGGTATATGGTTAGAAAAAGATTGAAAACATTATAACTGTGTTCCTGTGTATATTGAGGGCTTTTACCCTAGTAGCAGTCCCCTGCTGCTTATCGAAATTAGCAGCAAAGTGAGGGGAGTCTGGTTCCCTGTGATTGGCCTAATGACGTTTATCTGTTCTGCTCCTGTCTGATTGTCATCAGTTTCATGACCTCCGGAGAGGTTTGGCTCAGTAAACACAGGCATCCCAGAGAATTTTCCATTCAGAAGATCCGTTTGTGTCTAATGCTGACTCTGTTGGAAAGAGAAGGAAGCCGTACTCTGCTGAAAAAGCTCCCCAGAGACCCAGAGTTGTGTTTCTGCATTATTAGTCTGCTCACAGAGAGCTGCAGCCAGCTGTGCTGCTGTCGTGGCTTCAAAAGCAGCTGTGTAACAGCACATACGATAGAAAGCTTTTCTTTTTTCACTGGTTTACAAAAAAATCTGTCACTTTTTTTTTTTAAGCATATTTATACTGTATATACTTCATCTCAAACTGAAATGTCATGTTCAACCGATGTTTGTTTTAGTTAGAGAACTTTGCCAAACACGTAAGCGAAGCTCAGCGATGACCTGCGAGGACACTGCAGCGGATCAGACGCTGTTCGAGGTTCCTGATTGAAGATGTCAGCATCGTTTCCTGTCATTCTGTTTAGGCTCGCAGCATTTTATTTACTGTAGCTCCTTTTGTAAATAGTGTAGTTAGATTGCGTATATTTTCTGATGACCCGCCAAGACATGGATTGTTTGGATATGTAATTTGTGTATAATGTCACATTTGTTATGAAACAAAGCCAATGTACAAAGGATGAGCTTTTCTTCTCTCTTTTTTTTTTTTTTGCAGTTGTATTTTCTATTGTCCATAATAAATTAAGATTAAAGTAATTTTTCTACTAATTGAAAATCCCATTTCTTTTTCTTGTTTAGAACCTACATTTTGGGTGGCTTCCAGATGAAATAATATACATTTTCCTCTATTAATTGAATAGTTTTGTCATTTTAGAAAATGTTTGCCAAGAGTCAAATGAGGACACGGTTTTGCGTACATCGAGCATGTGAGTGAGGAAACATTTTTGCTAGCGACAGCAATGTACCAGCAGAGGACAGTGAGCTGCTGAGAATGCAAGCAATGTAAAAACCCCCTCTGCAAATGTTTGATATGGAAGAAACCCTGTTTATGACACCTGGAGGACATGGACACTGCATTGACTTAAGTGCAAATAGAATGATGTTAACAAGAAAATGCCACGGGGCACCTACATACAGTCAAAAGATGATCAATTTAGCTTTGCCTGAAATCTGGAAGCAAGTGAGTTGGCCTGGCTTTTGCACATAACAACCCATAAAACTGTAATTAGTTGTTTTTAGGTTTTATACATAATTGATTTCAACCCTGCATGTAAAAACTCAGCTTCCCTGTTGATTTGACCGCAGCCAACTTGGCAATTCCACCAACCCCCTACAAAATCTGCAGGGTCATCGGGAAAAGGAAAAATAAAAATCTGCAGGACTGAAGCCCAACATCATCTGGCGAGGTACGGCAGTGGCCAATCAGAGACAGCCCTGTGAAAAAGTACACTGAAAAGTGTTGCTGTTTTAATATATTCAGACAAGCAAACATTTCTTGCTGTTTGAAGCTGCGTACTTTCACACAACCACAAGGAAAATGGCCTTTTTCAATCATTTATTGAACGAAAACATGAATAAATGTAACATTCTTAAACAGCTACTGAGTGGCCTTTAGAAGCTCATTTAGCAGAAATTACTTCTCATAGGCGCTTTGCATAATCGTCCAACAGCTTGCTGAAATTTCTGACCACTCTTCCATGCATTTCCTTCAGACACAAGTTGTTTGAAGGTTTCCTTGTATGTACGGCTCATTTTTAATCCCCTGCAACATTTCAATGAGCTTCAAAGGACAAGCACTCACTCCTGGTAGATTCCTTTGTAAAGGGAGCAGCCGACCTACTGTCCTCCAAAGGAACAATAAGAGTGATAAGTTTCGAGAGATGAAAGCTCCTCTCTTTTGGTTTTATAAACTCCTGTGGAGGGTTTTGGTATCTGATAAGGCTCCAAATGCATGCATCTGTTATTTGAACCAGATTTGGATCAGATTTCATTTTGCACGGTGTAGATTAGGGCCTCACAGTTTCTGCTTTAAGATGTTGGTACCAAAGTTACATAGAAATAATACAGAGGATGTATTTGTATATTTTTTTTAAACAATGAAAATTTAATGAGCTCTGAAAAAATCTGAATATTGGAGTTTAAGTAAAAATTTAAAAAGGAATTTACATCTAAATATTTAAAATCCCCCATTTACACTTTTAATGCACTGTCCAACCTTTTTTTTTTTTTTTTTGGTCTTTTATGCCATTTCTAGCCAGAGCAAGCCTTTTAGCCAAATAAATATTTATTATAAATGATTTATTTTTGGGCTTAACTGTACATATTGCACTATACCTAAATGGGAATGCCAGTCATTTTAATTAAAAAGCGCAAGCAAAAATAATTAATTTTAAAATTTAAAAGTATAGTAAACAGATTTTAGAAAGTTTTCAAGGTTTAAATATGGCCGAAATAAATAAAAATGTTAGTACTTTGGTCACATGTGGGTCAAACGTGTGCATGCAGAGTGGGTGGTCGCTTTCAAAAAATGATTCAACGGACTATTTTAACAAGCTTTTTTACTGGCCCACAAATGGCGAGGATAATGGCGACATTATGAGGGCCGACAAAAGCCAAATTCAACCGAAAATATGATAACAGCTACTTTAAATTCGGTTTTATCACTGCTGGGGATGCAAATGCTCCAAATCCCTTGTGTGTGGTGTACAGGGAGAAACTGGCAAATGAGGTTATCAAAGTTGCTTAAGCACTTGAAGACAAAATATCCTGTTCTGAAGCACAAGTCGGTGGATTATTTAGAGAGAGAAGAGTGCAATCTCAGTTGATGTTGCTGCAATAAAGGACTGGCTCTTAGAAACATGCTGGTGTTTCATGTACGTACGTAACACCCTGCATGCTGCAAACACCTTCTCTTCTCATTCCACGTTTGGAAAACACACATTCATGCTAAGCTAAGCTGCCTGCTACTGGTTCTAGCTTCGTATATAGCAGACAAATATTGGAGTTTTATCAGTTTAACTTGTCTTCCTGAGGTAAAAAGTAGCAATATATCAATATGAAACTCCATATCAAGTAAAAGTCCTACATTAAAAATGGTACGAAGTAAAAGTGCATAAGTAATATCGCTATAAAGATGTTCCATAACAAAATGTTTTAGTCTATTATTTACAGAGCCCCAGAAGGACATGGAGGGGAAAAAAAGGAGGGGAGAGGGGAAAAAAATATAGAGGTATCTTTTGCAAGATCTGGCAAAACTTTCTTGGGATCTCGCAATAACTTTTGCGAGATCTCGCAAAGCTATCAGTAACTCCAGTCCGGTAGGTAGCGGTAATGCACCTGAACGTTTGATGCCAACTGCCAAATCAATAGAAGAAGAAGAAAACTGTAGGCATATATACTTTTGGGTATTTTTGGTAGTATGGAGAAACGACAATGGAGGACACCCACCCCTGTACCAGAGTTTCATTAAATTTTATTTTGAAATCGGCCTAAAATATAAAGACATTCAGGCAGTGCTGAGCAGAAGACACAGTTTTCACATAACATCTAATAAGATTGATGTGACTTTTGCAAGATTCTGAGAAAGTTTTGCAAGATCTCGCATAAGATACCTTTATTTTTTCCCCTCTCCCTGTTTTGTTTTTTTTTCTCTCTCCATGTCCCTTCCAGGGTTCTGTAATTATTTATTGTTGATAACTTCTAATGATGTATTTTTTATATTTCCAAATCAGTTTACCAACTTCACTCCATCACACACAACTTATATATGAGTGCACTAATAAATAGAAAAAAGTAAGGATAAAGGAACGATCCAACTTTAATTCACATGAAATAAAGAAAGCGAATAAAGCCCGGAGGTATACGGAGGACGACCAGCGTGACGCTGCTGCTGCTGCTGTGCACTTCTTCTTTCTGTCATCTCTCATTTTTGGCGAGATGTTGGATCATTATTAAAATGAAACCATGTGAGAATGAAGGACACACTTGTGTTTGATGGAGCTGTTAGCAACTCATAAGCATCTGAAATGCGACCATGATTACACACTGCAGTGCAATATTTCCCTTTGAAATGTAATGGAGCTGAAGTGTGAAGCTTCCTGAGATGGAAATACTCATGTGGTCCATCTGCTGTTTGCATTACCTCTGATTCATGGTTGAGTAATCACCACTGAAATTATATGGAAAACTGTAACCCAGTTATTTAAAGGGAACTAAATTAATGGAATCGCAGTCATCTCTTTCGATGACCCAGCCAGCCTTTGTTCTTCCATTGTTGCAACTTGAAATGAAAATGCATCCCATATTGTGTGATTACGCTTGAGCCAGAATGGCGAGCGCTCCGTCTGCTCCAGTCATGAGCTCTCAGGAAGCTCAGCATGAATAACGATCAGCCGGTGAGTCACATTCTGGCTTTATGAAAAATCTATGTCACACCTTTGTGGCATCACAGCGCTTCCCTTTGCTGCAGTTTTTTTTTTCTCTTCCCCCCCAATGACACATTAATGACAAGCTTCAAAAGTAGACTTGGTTTTATACTTTTTTATTTTTTATTCTCAGTTAAGTGGCTGGTCATGTTTTTATTATACATACAATGATGAGGAGGATGTTTACATTCATTCCCAGGATCCATTCAGAAATAAAACACTACAAGGCACTCACAAGGCTCAAGCAAACAGTGGGAGGGATGAACGCTGCACATCACACACGCCTGCTTTTTTGAAAGATGAATGGAACAGCCCCGGTGGCGGCGCTGACCTTTTCTACAAATGACTCTATTTCCTTTTTACAGAAAACTTGCACATTCTCAAAAAAAAACAAAACAAAAAAAAAACACTTTATAGTGTGTCATTACAGAGTTAGTCACAGAGCACCTTTTTGAAATTGTTGTTTTTTTTTATTATCCACAAAAAAAATAAAGGAAACACAGCACATTGTATTTGGTAGTCAGGAGGGAAAAAGGCACTTGCTGAGCGAGGGCTTTTTGTGAATGTAATTTACAGTAGGTGTGCTGTGCATGAGATAGAAAGAATGAAGACAAAGAAGAGCGCTACAGTAGGCTACGCTAAAGCTTTCAGGAAAATAAGGTCTGAATCTGGCATCATGCTGCAGCACCAACGTCATAGTTCAGATTCAGGAGTTTTTAGACGAAATGGTTTAGTTAAGGTGGATTACTCATTATCTCATGGACTGTAAAAGAAAATTATCTATACTTCAGTGACTACTGCAGGGAAAAAAATGATTTAGAAGGTTAAGAAATGTAACTTTTACCACAAAAATCCACAGCCAGCCTTAGGTCCAAAAAATGACAAACATGGATCAACATGACACTTAAGACGGGGACACTTAGCTACATCGCAGACACGAGGGTTGAATGAAAACCCAGTGGCTCTCACAGTAATGTAGAAAAAACAAAAAACATGTTAAATCTGTCACAGAACAATGTTCGAACACGTGGGTACACGGAAAAGGTTTTGAGGAAGTGACGTGGACATCGTGACTAGACAGAAAACCGCTCTTTTCTGAAACACAGACGACCTGGGCTTTTCGCTCCATCGGTAAGACGGCAAAGACGGTCAAGTCAGTCGGACTTGCACCGGCCCGAACCTTCAATTGCCCCCAGGTCGGCTTCGGTCCAGCCACCCTTTGTTAGAGAAAACCATCACAGACATGTACAGAAACTCAAGCGCAGGTATATGTATAAAGAGAGAGAGAGCCGTGGATGGATCATTCAGGCTGCACATGTGAGCGGCTTCAGGATCAACTTCAGCAAACAGTTCACACCGGTGATGATGACTGTACAGACTCAGCGCAACGCATGCAGGGGTTTAGGTTGGAGGGTTGGAGGGGTGGGGGCAACAGATTGTGTCGCTATCTACCAGCCAAAGGAGTTGGGGGAAGGGTTGGGAGGGGGGGCAGTAATTGGGGAGATGAAGGATTTAGCCGACATTAGAGTGTTAACAGAGGCGGAGGGGACGGTGAGTGTAAGGGTTGACGAGATTTCCTCCTCTTCTTCCTCTTTTTTTTTGTTGTTTTTTTTTTCCCCCGTCGCTCTTGAACGTCTGCCCTTGTTGGAAGGGGTTGTAGAGAGGGACCTCAGCGTTTGGCTGGAGAAGCACTCCTGCTTCCCTGCGTGACAGACAAGACACATGATGAGTACGTGCAGCCGGCGGGTTTGCCTTAACCCTTTATAGGGCACTCCTTGAAATATTGGAAAAGGAAAATTTTAACCCGAGGGTGTTACTGAAGGATATGTCAAGATATTTTTACATTTGTGACTTTAAAAAATTTTTAAAAAGCTTGCAAATCAAGATTAATAAAGTTATCAAATATGATAACTTGACTGTCTATGGTTAAAAAAAAGGGGGAATTTATTATAAATAAAAGAACTTTCAACATTTATTCAGAAGCACTTTAGTTTGAGGTAATGATCCGTACACAACCAGTAACAAAGTATTTATAAAGTGCTTGGCAGGTTCATTTAGTGACATTGTTCTGGGGGTAGTGGTGTTAATGGCACTAATCTCAAAAAATAAATCAAAGTGGAGTTCAATGCAAACCACTAACAAGGGGTTTATAAAGTGCCTGGAACGTTTTTCGTAAGGTAGTGATATTGACTATAAAACTAAATCAAAGTGCACATGGTTGTTCAACCTCAAAGGGAGGCACGGGGTGGACATATTGAACGTCCAAGGAAGTTACCAAATATGGTCACTTGCCCCATAAAGGGTTAACACCGATGCTTTTGTCCCGTTGGTCATTTCACTCAGTATGTGATGAGAGTGTTCACCCCAGCTGACAGCTTTCTCTGAAGTGACAATCATAGCAAGTAACAGGTAATCGTGACCAATAACTCCTGACTGCTAAATTTCAGTCTTCAGCGTTGATGATTATGAGCCATCAGCTCCTAAACATAACATTAGCTGTCTGGGTGAACTGTCACTTCCCCTTAAGGGAAAAACAGAGCTTGTGTTACATCAGGTTTCATCAACTATTTTATGAATCCTGAAGCTGTTATCACACATCATTAAATTAAGTAACCCTCCTCTTAGGGCTTAACACTGAAAAGTCAGAGTAGTCACTTAATAAGCAAAATAAGCACATTAGCAATAATCACAGTCAACTCATATTAAACAACAGAAATGTGTGATATTGAATCCACATTTTGAGAAGCTGAGCCAAACACAAGTAAAATACATATTAAGTCAGAATTGTGAAAACGTATTTGAAGTTACAATGATGATCAAACATATTGAAATGAACAAAAAATAAAAGCCTTCAGTCAAAGTTGTAGCAAAGTAAAAACAAAATAAAAAAGGTAAACTCTCGACAAAGAAAGAAAAAACTGTGTTCAAAATAAATATGAGATACCTGAAATGTATCAGACAGTGAGTCGGAAATATGTGATGCTTGGTAAGAATAATGAGATAAGTGGATTTGTTTTGAGTTTGTAGGTCAAAAATAATGAGAAACGTTTGCACAATGATGTCAGAAATGTGATATGAAATCAAATCTGTGAAGAAAAAAAAATAATTCTAGGAAATAAAAGTCAAAATGTAAGAAACTGACAAAATTTTGGTGTATTGAGACACAATTACATCTCAAATTGGGGGAAAATGGGTCAGTTTTTAAGCCAAAACTGTGAGAAAAAAATCCATGTTTTTATTATTATGAGACAGTAAGTCAAGAATGTGACTGTAGGTGGAAATGAAAAGATTATTGAGGTTCTTACTTCAAGTTATGACCAAGAAAGTCTAAAAAGTAATAATAAAGTTTAACCTTTATTTATGTTTTAATAAGGCAAGAATATGAGAAAACAAGTCAAAGAAAAGTTTTTGAAAGAAAGTCTGACTTAGACACTAGATTACAGATTTACTGTATTGACTTTAAAAAAAGAACTTTTGACATGCCCAATATTGCTTCTTACGATGCACTATTGAACCGAAAACTCATTTGTTTCTTTTATTCATCGAGCTGACTTCGTATGTCACAACAAATGAGACACAAAATATATAAATATATATGTAATTCTAAACCATTCCTATGCTTTCAAATGTGTTTTTCTGTTTCTTTGCTGATGTTCATGGAAGCGCATCATTTTGCAAAATAGTTTATTTTCTCCATAACGAGAAAGAAATGAGTTGTACAGCTGCATGAGTTGAAGCAATGTATTGCTTCACAGATCCAGCAATTTTCATTTTAACTTTTTGGGCATTTCATCCTTTCAGAGGCGAAGGTTCACTATTTCAGGTTAAAGCTGCAGCTCAGACATTCTGTGTTTATATGAGCAGTCTCTCAGCCTATATCACACTTTTTTTTCCTCCATCTTATTCTGCAAAACAGATCAAAAAGCAGGAAGAGTAGAAAATTCTGACTGGTGGAACGATTATACAAATCTTTATAGTTTGCTTAAGACGGTAATCTGTTGAAATTGTTTCACTCCTCCTCACAAAATGCAGACGGAGCTTTTGTTCTGGCCATTTTACTGGAAATTCATTTTCTGTTCCGAGAGGGTAAGTCCTCGCAGTTGGATTTGAATCGAAAGTGGAAAATGAATAGAAACAAAGCGCGAAACATCATTCTAAAGTTAATTTAGGTTTACGCTCATTTCCATTTGAGTCGTTTATGTGAGGAAGAAACAGCAGTGATGGTGTGATGCCACTGAGTCAACGGTAATTAACCGTATCAGAAAGATTGGATGCCAGCGTCCCAGATGTCTGTCACATCCAGAGCTGTTTACTCTCTGGCAGCTTAGTGACAACAATTTAGCCACTACAGAGAAGGATGCAGCCCTGGGGAAATTTGGATTTCTCCCTGCCTTCAGTAATTGCTAAACTAACTAATCAAAAGTATAGTCAGCGGGACTGGCTAATGAAAACCTGACAGGGAAAAACCTGGTGGAGCAATAAGCGCTGCCACTCCTCTTCATGACAGATGTAAGCAAATCAGTGTACAAGGAGCTTCTTTATAAAATGGAAAGTCAATCTGGAGTAAATGCTAATGATCATATAAGAGTCGGCTGAATGTTACGCAGGCCACATGACCCGAAACTTTCAATGTGGGCGCTTTAAACTTCAGTTCAGTTTAGTCACACTAGGGTCAAGAGTCATAACTTCCATCTGTGCTCAATTAGTTTTGGCATTTCGTGTGTTTGTGAGAAGAGCTATGACTACTACTGCTGTGCAGACTTGTAGTTTTTTTTTTATTGTAAAATTTCAACCAAAATTTCCATGATTCCAAGGTCACGCTCTCACATACAAATAAACTTTCCTCAAACTAGAAACTAGAGACACTTCGAGCTGATGTCGGATTAAGGACGAGGGCGATAATTTTAACTGATCAGAGTCGACACCGATCTAAGCCCAATCTTTAGTTGACATGTTTTTGAAAAGTTGTTCAAAAGGGTGAACACAAGTTGAGGTGACAAACTCGGAGGGCATGAAGCATCACAGAAGTCTCTGTCTTGGTGCCCATTAGTAGCTAAACTCCCACAATGTGGAGAGTACAGGATTTGAACACTGGCCTAAGTGTGTTGAGATGTGCTGACTTGCTAATGGAAACTACCTGTCAGTTTACCTTTAGTCTCTTTAGCTAACAGATGTAGCAGAAGCGGACACACTGTAGCTATGACATGAATGACTTTAAACCCCTATAACTAGTATTTATAAGGACTCTGTGAACAATAACATTATTTTCTAACACACTGTATGGTAGCTGTAGGTCAAAATATGGGCATTTGTATGTGTTTATTCACGTTTTTTTTCAACCTGTTAGCACAACATTGTCATGTTAGCACATGTTAGCTGACAGTTGTCTATTGAAAACTTGAGCCAACATGGAGTAACATTAGCAGTCATTTTAAGTGTTATTTCTTGCTAATATTTCTGCTCCTTTTAAATCTGTTTTTTGGTTCTCCTAAGAGAAAGAACCACGCGTTTTTCAGCAAGCTAACAGCTAGCTCTGCTATTTGGTGCTAAACCTAGCTAAAATATGTCAAATTCTGTGTGAGTTAGCCAACACAAGTAACATATTTCCCATTACAAGTTGTATTTTTTGTATTAGTATCATAAATGTATTAATTATAGCATCTATAAATCTTATAATCTCACATATTATAAATATGAAGAATTTATGAAGATTATCTCTTATTTTTTTATTCACCAAGTTAAACTAGTTTAAGTAATTTATAGACCTAAGCATTTATGTTTTTTGTTTATTTGTTTGTTTTTAGCTTTATCCTTTCCTTTTTAAAAACAAACAAACAAACAAACAAAAAACTTTAAACTACCCAGGTAAAGTTTGCTTTTCTTGCCAGCCAATAACTTTACTGGCATTCCAAACACTTATTCAAAGAACAAAAGAAAAGGAACAAAAAAAAAAGGCCATTGAATGATAACTCTTTTTGGGTATATGGGGCAAATAATAAGTTTTACATTCTGCCAACATTTGCACAAAGCAGCTTCTCCAAAGCAGCTGATGGAGCCTGCCATGCTTGGCAAGTGTTTGATGACAGTGCATAATAATGTTAGCTTACTCATACAATTATATTACGCATAAGCAGTCAATTCCTTCCTGTAAAGCAGGTAAAGTATGTTAGCTGTAGCTCCTCTGAATCCTTATCTGGATATATCATCTTCAGCATGATTATAACAACGCTGGCATGAAGCTTGTAGCGTGCGCTTTGATCAATCTCGTGTCTAAAAGCATCTTATTATTCTGCCGCCAACTGCTGTAGTAATGGGATTACGATGTCCTCGAAGCATATCAGGGTTGAACAGATGTGCGGTGAGTTAAGCTAAAGTATTCCTTCCATCACTTATCAGTTACTCACTCTGCTGCTGATATCATCACTGAGACAGAAAAAACAAACGGGGCAAGAAAGTCATTAGTCAACAATTCCATTTTTTGGAGCAACTTCATTTTCATTCAAGGGAGGCATTGTGGAGACGCCTCTGGGAAATAACTTTTAAAAGTTTACAACAAGAATTTTTTAACATTTTTTCTTTTGTTTACCATTTTGAAGATCCTAGTCAGGGTCCCTTTGCCGTCCCCTGCGCTGGCCTTCTTGGCTTTCTGGGGGCCCTGACAGAAGGAGAAAATGAGTCAAGTTTGTTTCAAGAACCTTCAAGACGTTGGTCAAAGGTTTAAGATGTGGCTGACCTTTCTACAAAGAGCCCTAGATTCTCTTTCAGTTCAGTATGAGCAATGAAAAAGAGGAGAGAATGTAAAGACCACCTGCTGCAGGAAGTAGTTCAAATAACCCCAAATATCGAGAAAAAAAAAAAGGATGTCCATTAATGTGCAGTACCATTCAACCTCACTTCATTATACTTGTGTTCCACTTAAAGCAACGTTCTCATCCAAGTGTTTTAAATATGCATGAGTTAGAAAAGCTACTAAGCAGCAAAAGATTGGAAACCACTAAAGGCATTTCTACTGTTGAGGGAAATTTGTAGCATAACATTTGACCTTCTGAAATCATGCATGAATTAGTCTTACGGTACCTGCATATTATCATGGCCAAATGGTAGCACTTGAAAACATCGGGATTTGGTTTGAAACTTTAATACATTTCAAAATGTAAGCCACTTGACACTTGGATGAAAAAGTTTACATGCTCAGAGGACTTCATCTTTTCAAGTGAAAAAGCTGAGAAATGCTCAAATGTGCACAGAAGTGTACTATATTAACTGCTTTTCAGTTTCAATCCTGTAAAAAAAATAAATAAAAAAAGTGCTTAGGAACTGTATGGAAATTACTGGAATGGTGTCAGGAGCTAAACTTTATTTTTCACATTATTTTAAAAAACAAGGATCACCTGCAACATGTCAAAATAATATAACAAAGTTTAATTGTTCTTCACTGTGTTTGACTTTTTGTGTTAGTACTTCAGGTTGCTCTTGGTCTTGAGACCACTTTTGGAATCGATTGCATTTTTATTCTGTCTTGGCTCGACCTCAGACGAAGAGGACTCAGGATTTTTTTTCAAGACTCGCCAAAACCGCAGGGAAGCCAAATTTTCTCTAATACAGTTTTACTATTTAAACCACATAGAATTCATCTGCAAAACAGAGTCTGAAAGGAAACACATGGCAGTATATAACTTTAGCAATACAGCTTGGACCACCTCAAACTTGTATTGACACTTAGAAAGGTAACATAAAGACAGGTAAGCTAGATGTTAGTGATGCTAATGCTGATTTGACAGCAATTTACCTCTGTGCCAGAGACTATTTGATCTACTTGTCCAGTATTGCATAAATCAATGGCATGTTGGGAAATGACAGTGAAAATTTCAGGCTTTTGTCTTAAACGGCTTCCGAGATATTGTTAAAAAGAAATCTTGAATTTCACGTACAAACAAAATGTGCTGAAAGTGGGTCGATGGTCAATTTTTGAAAACATATTATTTGAAAAGTATTTGATGTCTCACGTTTTTTAAATACCTCCATTTTATGCTTTAAAAATGTCAAGCAAGTCAGAAATAGTGGAGTGGAAATTGTGCAAAAAATGGATGATTTGAGATGGAATGATCGACCAATGCTCAATACTAAGAAAAATAAAGTAGAAATTGTCTATTTTATGTCATTTTTCATATTATGATAAAAAAATATGCTTCAAGAAAAGGTTGACATAAGTCTCAGAAATCCTGCCAACCTTCAGCCAGATTTATAAAGCCCTCCCATTTTATTGACCTCTTCCTCCTTTCCAATAGTCTTTATACAGTCCCTTAGCAGACAGTCTTTTTTCCCCCTTTTAGCCACAACAACCTCCTCTGCTGCTTCACACACATGCATGAGGACGTTAGATTAAGTGCTGATAATGTTGCCAAATGAAGCAGAAGGCAGCCTCACTTCAGCCAGCCACTAAGGAACTGTTGAAATGAAACAAGGCTAATGAATATGAGAGTAAGGCCTGTGTTATCATGAATATACAATATACGTGTATAATATGGATAAGTCCGACTGCAAAGTCACAAAATGGGTATGATGTACTTGGAAATGGGCTGCAGTCGGGAGGAAATGAGGGCGTTATCACTGATGTATGGGCAGATTACGAAGGCCTAAGTGGTTGATGGAAATGGAAAAAGAGCCGCAGGCATCGTGCTAGAAGGCAGTTGGAGATGACGACCTCGCTTTCACCTTCATGTTTAATTAGGCATGATACCTTCCTTGATTTTTTTAAATTTTTTTTTGCGGATATCAAACCACCTACCAGGCCTATCTTGGCTGCTAGTCCTCTCCACTGGATGTGCAGAGAAACAAGAGACAAGGACAAGAAGGCAGGAGGGAGAGGGGGACAAATAGAAAAAACTTACTCAGCGCAAAGGCAGGATGGAAAAGGAGAGGAGGCAGGTGGGAGAGTCCCGTCCGGAGGGGGGGTGGGGAGGAGTCACGGGGTCACGGAGGAGGGAGGAGTGGGGGAGGCAGGAGCAGAGATGGAGGGGGAGCAAATATGTCGGGAGAGGGAGGAGAGAGGAGCAAGGCAGATGCTCACATTGGAAAGAGCACAAGTTTAGTAACATTTAACAGCAGCAGAGCCTAACACACAAACCATACAGCATGTTTACTGTTTGAAACTAACTGTCAAAATGCAGGAAATATTTGTTTGTTGTATGTTTCTGAACACAGTTTGTTGCAAATCTGCCAATTACATTGACTGGTTTCTGATTAAAATGCTATCTTTGCTAAAATCCAATAATGAATGGTGATTTTATTAATTACAGAATTATTAATTATCTATTAATCTTCTACTAGATATTGTTCAGAAAAACAAAAAGACATAACATCAAAAATGTAGTGCCTAAAAAGTAGAAAACCAATAATATATAAGTACAATACAACACTAAAATCAAATATTACACCTGAAAAACTGGATGAAAATGAAATGTTGAAACGATAACTGCTGTCAACATGTCACCCGACTTAAATTACCCAATGTGGGTTTTAATGGAAAACTGAGTTGAAACAATGACAAAGAAAACCCTCTGGCTTATTCTTGATTGGATTTTAAATTTGGCTAATGTTTTTTTCCTCAAAATGAAAAAAAAAAAAAATTAAAGTTTTAGTATCTTGCTGTAGAAGTTTTCAAACATGCCAAAGGTTCAGTTCCTGGTAGTTTGTCCTAAACTCTCACAGGAAATAATCTTTTGATACTGTCAGTAAATCCTGGATTCACCAGAGCCTGGAGAGGTTTCTAGATATTCTTAAAGGGGTTTTATTCAACTTTTGACTTATCTATTCATGCGTCTTTGCAATTTCTTAACAACAGAAAGCAGACTCACCCTAGACTTGGGAGGGGCGGGGGACACCTGAAGAAGTGTTGATAACAGAGAGGTTTTTGACAGAGTTAGTGAGCGATCAGAGGAACAGCAGAGCAAAGAGACAAACATGGAAGAACTGTGGAAGAAAAAGGGCACACTAGCAACAGAGCTGAAGCTCTCGCCTGACCTAGCAGCCTGTGAGTGTCAGAGAGGTAAGCATTACTCACGATCGTGCGGAAGAAATGGACCACGGCGTTCTCTGCTCCGCGCTTGCGTGGGGAGGTTGCGGAGGCTTTCTGAGGGCCTGGAGAGAGAGCACCTCGGAAAGAGCCCTGCAATAAAAAATAAATAAAAAGAAAAGGAGGGGAAAGAAACGATAGACTGCATGTTAAACGTATTTGACATGCAACTTGAAGTCTTGAGGACGTGATACGTGGTCAAATACTTAAAAATAAAGGTTATACCAGTTCCAATTACAGCAATCAGTACTTAAAATGAACCAGCATGTGGGTCGTACTTACCTCCTGAATGAAGAGAAAGAAAATCACCATAAGTACAAAATGATTGGAAATGTGTTCGACTTTGTGCCTCTCACTTTGATTGCTTGAGGTCTTCGATCCTAATTGTGATACTCATGGACAAGATCTCAAGGAACAGCCGGGTTGAAGAGGGTGTCCAGTCTGTGATGGTTTTGTTGGCTTCATCAGACCGTGACTTCCAGAGCATGAAGCAGCTTGGATGAGAGTCAGCTTCTCAAGGTCTGAGACCGTCGTTCTCTGCCAGAAGTCGGATTACTCCCTCTGGGTTTGGGGTGAGTTGCTGCCCCAAGCGAAAGAGGTTAAGTATCTCAGGATCTTGTTCGATGGAAAAATGAAGCGGTGCAGCATCAGTAATAATGCAAATGAAGCGGGGGCCGAGCTGGAAGACAGAGCCTCAATTTATCAGTCGATCTACGTTCCAACCCTCACCAATGATCATGATGTCTGGGTAGAGACAATAAAAAAGAGATTGTGGATACAAGCAGCCAAAATGATTTTCCTCCGTAGGGCAAGGAACCTGAAGCAGAGTTTGGTGCTCCTTTATGGCAAAAGAAGCCAGCTGAGGTGGTTCTGGCATCTGATTAGAACACCTCTTGGGCACCATTCTTTAGAGGTTTCCTGGATTCATCCAACCAGGAGGAGAACCCAGGGTGGATCTAGAACTCACTGGAGGGATTGCATCTCTCATCTTGCTTGGAAATGATTTGGGATCCCTCATCAGGGACTGGAAAATGTTGCTGGAACGCTCTGTTTGGCACGCTGCCACCACAACTCCGCTATCGGTAGGCCGAAGAAAACGAACAAATGGACAGCGTATATAAGAGTACATAGCTAAAATGTTCATATTTGATTTTGAATTGAGTCTTAAATCAGTAAGTTGTGCAATAACGTAGGATAACAATAACTTAGGTACATATTGCCCATGTCATAGTTCTAGTTAGAAGTGAATGGTGGTCCAGCCAGTTGGTATTTTAATCACAAAGTTCTGCAGTATACCCACAACAAATACCAAGAATTTACAAATGAAAAGGATATATTTCATGCCTGATGTTGCCTTTTGGATTAGATGACAACGCATTTGGACAAATACCATTTGCAGTGGGTGTGTGGCCCACTCCAAATGCTTTTTTGCGCATTAGTAAGCTGCTTAACAACTATAATTACAGAAACTCCTTGCTTAGGACCTTACTTACTTTAAATGTGGTCCCATTGCAGTTCGGCAGCTTCCACCGTCTGCTTCAACACGTTCAGCAAAGCTATTTAAAGTACTCCACTGCAATAAAGTGTGGACTTCTATACCCTTGAA
The DNA here is from genome assembly GCF_000690725.1 of Stegastes partitus. NCBI lineage: Eukaryota > Metazoa > Chordata > Actinopteri > Pomacentridae > Stegastes > Stegastes partitus. The sequence continues at coordinate 310,418 of NW_007578125.1, read as the reverse complement.
AGAAGGTTAATCTTTACCTGCAACACCCTTTTGGCCATGAGCCATTAAAAAGAGATTAAAACGGTACAAATTAAAAGTGGAAGCTGTCATTATTCTCTTTTCAATGAGTTGATCCTCTAAAAGATGACTAATTATTACCTCAAACTGGAAATAAATGCAGCCAAGTGCTTCAAAATAATACCTTACAAAGCGTACGTCAAGATGAATGCTAATGAGGTCGATATCCTCTGACTTGTATGAACTCTGGAACGTTTAAGAGGAAGTCCTTTCATATCTCAGGTGAACATTACAGAGACACAAAAGGTGAAAAGTGTAAGTCCTCTAATACCATGCACTACCAACAAACCCTGCTCACAGGAGGAAAAACACACATTCTCATTTCCACCTACTCAGTATGTTCAACCTTTTCACTTCATGCCAGCTCATTCATCCCTTTCTGTGACCCCATTAATGCAACATGTGTGTCTCTGAATGTGCAGTGTTATGATTCACATCCATTACCTCACATCAAAGAGCTTTAAGGTAACTGAAAAGGGGGGAACTTTCGCTGCACACCTCCATTACGTTAGATGACGAACATGTGGTGTCACTCGCTCTGTCTTTTATGGGTTTTTGTGAAGAAAAAAAAAACCCTCCTCTGGTCCACTATTTCAACCATTCCCTTCTCACTGGTGTGAGTATATGTTTTGCACCAGTAGTGACTCCTTAATGAAGTCCTCTTGCATCAGTCCATGCCAACATGCCTGTTTCTGCAAATCTGGGACTGACTAGAAATGGAGGCATACATATAAAGGAGTTGAGGGTCGCCTTTGCAATTTGTATTGAGGGAGAACAGGAAAGGGGTGGGAGAAGAAACAAGATCAAGTAATTCTTTTGGATTTGTGTTCATAGTCTCAAGTTCAGCTAGTTTCCCCTTTGATGTAAATGAGTCTCCGCTCTGTGTTTGTTCTCTCTGTTCTGTTCTCCTATTCTTCCATATATTTTTCCATTTGAAAAAAAAAAAAGCTTTCAAAAAAGATGAAGATGAATAATTTTAGTTCCTGCTCTCATGTGAATATTGTGGGAAGGGAAACATCTCTGTACGCTGTTAATGATGACAGAGGCGTTCCGATAATGAGTAGTGACATTGAGGGAGGCTGAAATAAATGTGTTGCTAAAGTAACAAGCTGTTTTGGTAAGTGTTCAAAGTATTTTGTCCATTTTTACTTTAGCAATATCATTGAAATGAGCGAGGTAACAATCCCTGATGCCTGTTCAATGTCTCTGGAGAAAGGAGCGCATGTGTGTGTGTGGGAGAGGAAAAAGAGATGGCAGGAGATAAAGAAAAACTCATTTTTATCCGACTGTTACATAGCATTTGTGTGTTTCTTTGTGTTGCTTGTCTGCCAGGCAAAGAAATTGTCAAGTGTTGACATTGCTTTCTGAGATTTCAGTTGCTTCTCTTACCTTATCTCCACATGTACCACAGTTACTGTCATTGCTCATCCGAACCACTTTTTCTTCTATTACTTTTTACTCATGTAACAATACATATAACCTCAACTTACTTTCTAAATCTCCAAGTGGCTATATTTTGAGTCAAAGCTGTTTTTACTTAGAATTAAGCAATATGATTGTACTCAATACCCTTCTCTCTGTGCATTAGCCATGATGCTGCAGCACTCTGAACTGCTGTACTTGTCATAAAGTGCGACATTTTGAGAATTAAACTGATTTGTTTTCTTGCCACGAGTTACATGAGCATTGATGCCACGCTTATATGAAAGTACAACCAGATGACTGTTAGACTAGCTTAGCAAAAGGATTGTAAAACATGTTAACAGGTGAGCTAGGCTTGCTGCATCTTCCATCTTCTTTCAGTCTTAGTAGCAATTGGCAGTTGAAGAGCCAGGTATTTCTCTCACTAGTTGGTGGAGACCAAAACAGAGCTAAAAGGAGTCGGTGCTTGCCAGGTGGCCAGAGACTCTAAATTAACGCCAATGTTGCCTGCTCCTAGAAATGAATGAATAAATAAACAAAGTACGTTATTTTCAGTTTAATGTACAGACATAAGAACGGGATACATTTTTGCATGTAATTATCCCAAATTAGTGTATTTCCCTGCAAGCTGTTCATTACTCAGATGTTGCTGTAAACTCTATTTTAGATCATTGTGTATTACAAAGTGGATAAGATGAGGAAAGCAAAGAGAAAACCAGGATCTGGAAATCTATCTTGAGTATCGTAAAATAGGACTTCAGAAATCTGACTAACTGCACCCACTTGACACTAAACATCTCTGAAACTTATATTTAATAATTATCAAGAATTGAGTTGATGTATCTCCAGATCTTTTTATTTTTATTTTTTTTAGAATTCAGGTATCTCGGTGGCTAGAAAGGGAGAAAACTATTTCCAAACTTCCTTCTTCCATTTACCTTGATTTAATTACAGCCTGTTGGCACCCAGTAGGTGTTGACTAGAATAGATGTTTTGAAGAACATAGCGGTAAAGAGCTGTCAGAGCTGCACAAGGAGGCAGCCTGGGCCGCAGCGGTGCCATCACATTTCTGAGAGCATGTTTTTTATTGGCAAAATTTATTACATTAATCACTCATGCGAAGAAGATTGTGCATTTTTTTTAGAGCAACATGTTCAGTCCCTGTACCCAACCTAATATTTCTTTAACAATCCCATAAGAATCCTTAAATGTAATGTTTTCTGCTGACTAGAACACAATCCAAAGCCACAAAGGAAGCAATATTTACACTTTAATTTGTTGAACTGACAAGCCACTGAGGTTGCACTGTCTTCTCTCATGTGTGACTTATTTAGCAGGCCTCCTATTAATTTTGCAGTATCAGTCGTTTCCAGTTTGCATTTAAATTACACTAAAATGCACATCCTGGACTTTCATTGAGTAATAATTTCTTCTGCCTGACTACACCAGTTTCTCTGTACAACCGAGTGACAAATATAAAAAAGACGTTTTAGCATTTAATTAGAAATGACTTCAACTCACATTGTGCTGTTCCCGTTAACATACTTTAGACAGACGCTCTACAAATGTGGCAAATAAATACATTTCAATTCCTGTCTCCGAGAAACAAGAACCATCTGCTTGTGTTTATTATACAATATTCCACCCTCTTTTAGCTGACTAACTGTGAGTGTTTTTAGGACGAGCAGTCGGTACCGTGGCTGAGCAGTTCTGCGTAACCAGCTGGTAGGGTGGGGCTTTGTGCCTCATTCGGTTTCTAGTTAGAACATGTCTTGCTGAGTTACTCCTATATTACAACTTGTCATTGTGTAGAGTTGAGTAGTTTTAGAGTCAAAGTTGAACAGCTTAACTCGAGCCGCACCAAGTGGTGGAGAAAGCGTTGAACCTTTGCATATTCAAAACCGTAGAGCTTCAGGTATGACATTTAAAGGCTTGAGTGGATTGTTTAAAAACTTCAGAATATTTAATTTTGACTATGATAGATGACCAAAAAGTGACTTTAAACCATCTCCTTTTAGTTTGCAGTGGGTCTATTTGATTGACTGACTCAACTGTGGAATATTAATTGGTATTAAAGTCTATAATCTTACAGGCGGAGACATGTTTTTTTTACTTGGAGCTAAATTAACAAGAAAAAAAACAAAGCCACCACTTCAGAACTGGAGTAATTATAAATCCAAGTGGCTGGCTGTCATCAGTATTAGCAGTTAATATGATTTGACATTTACAACAGAAGAACAAAAAGACAGACGTTAAGCCAAACGAAATAAAAAAAAAAACAAACAAAAATACAACAATGAGCGCTGAGGGTGTTGTTAAAGACTTTTAATCAAGCAATAATCCAAAAAAAGCTTAGAACAGGATCAGGTTAGGAACAGGTCACTGGTCACAACAGATCCAAACAGTTACAAGTGTCCACCGCAAAGCTGAAGGCGTTTACAAAAACAGTGGGTCAACACCCATCCACTGCTGGTTCAAAGAAAACTCCCCGACTGGGTCAAAGACTCGTGAACCTGAGGTGAGCAAACTGATGTGAGAGGGGGTGTCGAAGCCCCCCACCTCCTCCATCCAAGACACTGGGGGTTAAACTACAGTATCACAAAAGTTTTGGTTTTGACCGCGAGCTGTTCTGCTAAAAGCCTGACTCATAAACAGTAATCACTCCTGCATGCCATTATATGGCCGATTTTATGCGGCATTCAAAAATTAAGACTTAAAATATTCTCTGTTATTTATCATTTCTGCTAGAATAGCTAATGTTCATGCAAACTTAATTTCCCTTCAATTAGCACATCATTATCTCTGTAATTACAAATTATCAAAACGCTGTTAGCATTCCAATGCAGATTTCCTGCAGTTGTTTTGTGTCCTGAGACTAGAGTTTGTCTTTTTTTTTTTTTTTGGCGTCACAACTTCTGAAAACGTGTCTTGCGTTTGTTCTTAACATTTTTCCAAAAGCCCAAACTCAGGCTTAGACTGAAACTAATGGAAATAAAACAGACAAAGACATGAAAAAGCACAAGGGATCAGTGTGTAAATGACTCCACACCTGCCAAGTATCAAAACAACATTACTGAAAGAAGCATGCACATCCTCAATCCAAAGCAAAACACTGACACAATCTTTCACTGTAATACTGCAGCCAAGAATGATGAATTATGTATCTGTAGAGAATCTGTGCACACAGACAGGTAGGCTATGTAGAAAAGTTATGCCAAAAATAGCTGTCTTCATGATGAATTCTTTCTGAAAAAATAAGTGTTTGCAGCAGAAAGTTAGTGCAGGTTGTTGTTTTTTTTTGTTGTTGTTGTTTTTTGCTAGAGGCAACATAGGTGGGGCGAACTTGTCTGTTATTTACTAGAGATGTGAACACTTGATATTTGAAGGCAAATCCTTGGTGAATACATAAATATAGATATTTGTACATATTTGTTTATAGTAAACTTGTCATCAATATGGACAACGCACAATTTTATGGCAAAAAAAGAGAAGAGAAATTCAAATACTGCGGCTAATTGGTAGCTGGCGCGATGTTAAATGAAAGCTTCATCATTTGTTCTGTTGATATTTTCCCTGATTATTTTTGAAAGCAATACAATATCTGATCAGCAGAACAGGCTAAAGCAGAGATTTGTGACTATATCTATCTATCTATATATATATATATATATATATATACGTATGTATAAAATCATTTTTATCCTGAATTTACATAGAATACTATTTCATAGTTGCTATAAGGCGTGAAGGAAATGCATATTTAGATGCTGTTCAGACATTTTTCTGCAGTTACCAAGCCAAAGCACTCCGATTAACACTCTGCAGGGTTAGGAAAAGTGGACAGAGGGGAAAAGAAAACAAAAAAACAGCTTATAATCAGAGAATTTTTGTCCACAGGGTTTAGCTCGCTGTTCCATAGCTTTCCTTTTAAACAGTTATTAGTAATGTTTTAGGACAGCTGTCACCGCGAGCAGATGTGACTCATGATGGAACACACGGATCCAGAACACTACCACTTCTTCTTCCTGAATAAACTACAAAAGGCTGTCTGGCTTAGGCTCAGCTTGTTGCAGTAGTGTTGTCAGGACAGCCAACATCAGTTTGGTTGTGAACTCAGTGCTTTGGCCGAATTCGTTGCTGTAGCTGAACTTTCTATTTCATCCCCGCCTCCAGAGGGCATCACTGAGCGGACTGAAAGGGAGTGGAAGCAGCAGAGCTGAGCAGTCTGGGTTTTAGTAGCTGTGGCAACAGTGCAAAGCAGTCCATCATGTCTGGAAGTGGATCCCATTCTGTCTAACCTGATGGACAGACTAGACCCAGGAGGACATATAGAACTTTTGCCAACAATATCAGTTGGTACGACTGGTTTTATATGTCTCTAAATGTCAGAAAGCTGGCATCTTGACAACACTACAGCACAAAGTAATTAGAAAGCAATACAGGCTCAAATACCTTATAACCACTTGTCTGCAAGGTAAGCCTGGTGTTTCTTTATAGGATGTAGATTTTTATATATTCCCAAACAGGGGATGATAATAAGCTCTGTTATGCATCATTATATATTCATGTACACCATACAATTCTTTGATCATTCATAGCATAATGTGATCAATAACTTTCAAAGTGACTTAGCAGACTGCGGTACCGTGCAAACAACAGTGAGGTACCTCCCTGTGGCTGACTTATCACACATGTTTAAAAGTGACCCTCGAAACAGAGAAAACCAAAGAGACTCTCCAAAGAAGCTGCATGACCTCTCTGCAGACTATCCAATGCCTCCACGAAATTCTAAATATTCTACCAGTGTTGCATTTTAATGATACAGACATGAATTCCCCCAATGTATAGAAGTACCTGAAGTGAAACACTGCTGTTCTCCAGTTTGATAAACGTTCTAATAAACAAACAGCATAATGGCAGCAACATGTCAAACAACAGAACATCACATCCACAGATATATTAAATTTAACCGAAGACGAATTGCTACTCATGTCAGTACCATTCAAATAAAAGAAGAAGAAAAAAAAAACAGACCAATATAGAAAGTTATCCTAAATGATTCAAAAATCACAGCCTTTGTAATAAAATATAAAACAAACCCCACCCAAAGTCATTATCCAGTGTCGATCCATTATCCGCAAGTTACTGGGAATCGCAGGACAATGTCAGACTTCGGTTCACCATAAAAACAACAGCAAAACCAACGCAATTCTACACGACAAATATATGGCAACAAATTCTTACAATATATGTTAAAGAATCGGAAATAAAAAGTGGTTCTGGGAGTGAAAAAGCACAACGAACTGAGATACATGAGGGCGGTCGAGGTTTGTTTTTTCACCTCGACTCTCCCTGCTTCCTCACCTTGCTCTTCCTCTTCTTGTCCCCTCCAAAGAACTTTCCAATCTGATCCAGGAGGCTGGGGTTCTTCTTTCTCCGGCCCAGCCCGAAGGCGGCCTGTGCAGAGCTGCTTGCGGATGCCATGGTTACAGTAGCAGTTGGTAGTATATATTTGTATTTGTCAAATGTTGGGTTTTTGTCTCTCTCTTAAATGAGACAGCAAATGACAGAGGAGGAAAAGGAGAAAAGAGAGGAGAAAGGAAGAAAAAAAAAAAGCTAGCCTAATCTAGGTCCTGTTCGGGGCTCTCCGACCCGCACTCTGAAGCCGCTCCGCTGTGCTCCTGGATGGTCTGCAGCTCGTCCGATTCGGAGGGTCGGTCTTTGAAGGTGTTGTCCTCTCGGCCCGGGGCATCTCGGGAGAAGAGGCGGGCCAGGTGGGGGCGTGGTGTGGCGGCGTCAGGGTCAGCTGTGCTGGCGGGGGTCCAGGGCTGGCGGGGGCCCTCAGCGCCCGTGGAGTCAGTCACCGCCGGCTTCTCCGAGACGCAGCCATTGTTCTGGTTCGCATCTGCCTCACCCAGGCCTGCGCAGAAACAACAAGGGTCATCTATGGGCTTGGGCCTGCATGGCACACAACAAACCAGAGCAGCACAATGGGCTCTTTTGATGAGACTGGGCCCTTCCTGCTGCAGCCGAGACCGGCAGAGCTCATTTTTTCACATTTCAGCTGCGTTGAAGCTTACCTGCTGGGCTGGGAAAGGGGGAAATGTGAGATTAAAGACATGAGCAACTGAAAAGTGTGTGATGAATTCCAAAGATTTGTTTTGTCTGTGTGGTTTTTCCTCAGATGTCACTTTTACCACCTCCTGTGCCTTTAAATTTTTGAGTCCAAACAGTGTTGTAGTGGATATTTTCACAATGTCAGCTTAATTTGACTAGAATACAATTAATCAGTGTTTACAAGAAGCTTGCGTTGATTTTTTTTTCCAATAATATCATCAACACCGCACTCAACCATTAAAAAATTCACCAAACTGGACAGAAATCTGCCCTTTTATGTAATAGAGTCAACCCAGCATAATGCATTAGATCCCATCTCCCTACAATATCATGGTAAATGTTTCACTTCACCCATGCAAAAACAGTGCATGTTCAGTCGTATTAGTTCCACTGAAATGGAAACACAGCTGTTTCTGAAACGTCCACTTTGACAGCCATCCATTAAGCCGGGCCGCTCCTACAGCAGAGGACATCCAGTGCATTCCTCCCTCCAAAACAATATCCACACTGTACTGACAGAAATGGTGTAGCACTACACCAGAGAATCTGCATGCTAATATTGCCTGGAACAGTGGCCTGTTGTCAGAGCTGCATAGTTATTACAGAGAAACAAAGGGCCCAGTGTCACTAAAATAACTCCTATAAGTATGGATTTTCAACCCGATGCACGGTGACACTTATCTGATTTGGGACCCGAGAGCTACGAGGCCGCTGTCTGTGGGTGCAGAGCAAGTACAAGTTCTCTGCTACCGTATGCAGAAGTTCGCTTATGATTTGTTACAATTCTGGAAAACTGGAATTAATCTGAAAACAATGCATCGGATGAGTTCTAAAGCCTCTTCTCCTTCTGGCAGATTTGCAAGTCATAAATCAAATGGGAATGCAGATGAAGTGTTGATGCAAATATGGTTTATGTAGAGTGAGACAGTCAAAGTAGAACTCACTAAGTCAAAACACAGTTTGTGGAAAAATTCGGCGAAGCCAGACTGAGGGATGATTATACAATATATGCCCGTTGCCCTCCACCTGCGGCATTTTTTCTTCTGTTTTTCATAAGGAAAAACAAAATATTTTACAACACACATTGAAAACTGATTGCTGTGAGGCATGTCAGCAAAGGATAGACGCAGATACGTATTGCTTTTGATTTTGACTCTCCAAAAATCTCATCAGTTGCTTCACAGCTCCCTAAAAGAAGCCTGAGAGGTCTCAACGCCAACAGTATCTTATGAACAGCATTTGAAGCCTGTCATTGTCAATGCCTCCTGGTATAAGACAGGATGGTAAAAAAAAAAGAAAAAAAAAAAAATCTCATAATGCCACTCTATCACAGCCGTAGCAACGTCTCACTCCACATCCAGTTTCCTCATAATTCAATTCCTGTCGAGGTGTAAAAGCTTGTTAGAAAATTCAGCTTTTAAAGGCCATTGAGAAACAGTAAAAAAAAAACAATTTTAAGCGAATAGAACCCTTTTAGGGATAAAAGTTGCTTTATATAGCAGATGACAAAGTTGATTCAAAGACATCTTTTGAAAATGTAATTAATAAAAAACACAAATGTAAGAATAAGATATGACTCTGATACTGAAAAAATGTATTTGCAGCATTTTGCAAACAATTTAATTGCAAAAATGAAACAATCAGTGTAATGAATGTGTTACTCTCAGTCAATTTGTTTCAGTTTCCCTGAGTCAGATCCATGCAGGACTTTAAGTCTTTATCATTAATCCGGCAGTTGGTTTAAAGCTTTTAATCACTGTGTTACACACACTCATCATTCCATCACCTGGATGCTGTGGTTTCTCCAGGATAATTCCTCTTTTGAGGTTTTTTTTTTTTTTACACGGCATCAGAAACAGAAGTTTACTAATTTGAGTGGAAACTTTTTGATGTGGCTAAACTAAGTTAAGGAAAAGTTCCAAGATATGGGACTACGTTCTCACATTTCTCACAAGAATTTGTTGGCAAATGAAAAGAAAACTTCGCTTGTGGTCTCAACAGTCGACAGCGCTGCCCTTTACAGAGTCACGGTGCATGTTTGGTGAATGATTTGGATCTTTCTCATTTCTGGAGCGATCGCTCCAGAATAAATCTATCAATCCAGCTCATTTCTTAAAGTTGTGAGTCCACTGAATTGTGCAGCGAAGTGAAAAAGTGTCAAAGACATTTAAAGTGAAAAAACTCATTTAAAATGTCTAGATATAACAAGGATGCATATAATGAGTAACATTTTTTAATGGCAAACAACAGTCACAAAGAACCATCTTAAGGAAGAACAAGGAGCCCTGCAGCAGATGGTGTGGGGGTGGTTACACCAATTTTTTGTGTACTGCATAGTGCGCTGTACATCAACTTTATTCTCATCTTCACAAAATACATTCAACATATTCAAACTAATGCATCTGCTTACAGTAAATAACCAGAAGTGTAACTTACCACTTTTTGTTACCAGCAGTAAATATTACATTACACTTCTGTTCCCTCCCAGGGGTTCTTCTGTGGGTGTTATTTTAGCACAAAGAGAGAAATAAATAAGAGAGCGGCTGTTTTTCTGCCCGTTACTGGCCTGCCCGTGGGTCCTCTTAAATTCCCATCATCCATCATTTGTCGCTCTTTTCTCAGCTGCCGTCATCTGCTGCTAGAACACTGAAAAAATATTAATTACAGAGCGAAAAACATCCTGACATGGACCGACTGCCTTCACAGTTCGTAATACTTGAGCTTAATATTGACAGCGTGTTCAACAGGTCTGTGTGTGCTGATGGATAATGTGCTAATCAGCTGACTCCTTGTGTGCACTTCATAGAGGTTAAATAAAGTCAGGGTGTCCTTGAGCATTAATTGGCCACAATACATTTGCGGGCAGTTGACAGGATTGCTAATCAATGCAGATGACTCGATGATTGCTGAACATTTTAGGCAATGAGAATTCACTCTACACTCTGTACTCCTTTGTGGGAAAACAAACAATCCCTTCCTCCCCACATGCCTAATAATGAAGGATAGTGGACGACAAAGTAACCTAAATCCAATTATTTCAAATCACCAAACGACAACACAATGGTGTTGTTTATGCTGTAGGATTTATCGCTGTGTTTTTCCCCTTTTCTCTTCTTTTATTGGCTCTCTCCTGGGATTAGGCAGCTTATTTACCTGTATGGTGAAGACAAGACTGTTTTTTGTGTCCACCACCACCACCCACTGTACACTGTATCTGACAACTACTAGTGTTGATGATATGCCTCAGTTCCTGATGAAAATCTGCTCAATAATAGTCTAAACAATGCTCTTTAAACGGTTATTGTGATCAGCTGTTAAGTGTTACTATCTGTTCTATTTTATTATAATCTGTCTGCAAATCAAACAGTTTTAGCTCCATGAACATTATTCTAGCAACTATTTGAAGTTCACAATCCCAAAAATCATGTTTTTATTTTTAATGAGGAGAAGCAGGACAGTAGTATCTAGGTGTACTTGCAAAAACAATAACCCATGAGCCAGCAATAAATGTAACACGACAAGCCCAGCATGCCAGATAATGAAGCTGGGTGGACCATGTGTCCTCGTTTGTTGTTGCCTTATGGATATCTACATGTTGTCACACAGCTGCCTTGTTTCTTTCAGTTTATTTTTACATATTCTGTGGTCATTCCTGCTCCTGTCGTAGGTGTTTCTCCACCACCACTATGTGAAACCCGAACAGTGCCTCCTGAAAGACTAACCAAGACACAGGGAAGGTGGCCTTCTAAGCAAACTTCATTGGCTTGGTCACTGACAGTCGTGTGACAGCTTGTGACCCTCAGTTTGCTAAAGTTTTAGTTAGGTCCAGGTTCAACGTCTAAATAAAGTCAGTCACTGACTTGCTTGCATCCTCTGTGACTTCATCTTCTCTATCGTTTAATAACAAGTGCCATGAGTCAGAGAATCGATCAGCAGAGCATCTAACCAATTTCATTAATGACACGGTCCGTGCTGCTCAGCTAGATAAGACTAATCTTGTCGTCAATGTTTTTAGAAATTTCAAGACAAGTCGTTTATGTCAGATTCATGATTATTTTTACGCTGTGTAGTCTTCCAGTGCATAAAAAAATAAAAAAAACTTGTCTTCCTCCAGCTGCACGGCTGTCATTGCGAGGACACTGGTTATGCAAAAGAAGCACAACTTGTAAACAACACTAAGGGCCAATTATCCAAGAGTCTGACGCACAGCGCTGCAGTGAGAAGCAAGGGTCTGCTCGGAGCGTGCTCACTTGCTGGTTCCTTTCAGAAATACTAGAATTAATCATGGGTTGAAATCCCAGCATCATGATAGTTTCGCCTCCATCACTGCTTTACCAGAACGCTCCTTGAGCCACCAGTGGAAAAGACAGAAAATGTAGAACCTGCAGCACATGCTCTGACAAATACAAGGCCTATATTAGTACCAGGACATACTGGCCTTATTCAAAACATGTTGTGAACCTCTCATAATGTAGCCGAGACTTCATCACAGTTTGAAGGTGACCAGATAATAGCTACCTACGCCATTTGATTCACCATGGCAACCCCAACATATCCCCGTGACAACTGAAGTGCCAAGATGGACAGAAAATGCAGGTTAAATTATAGGGGACAATTGTTTTCATCTGCTGCCTTGAAAATTTCTAATTACAGCACAGCAAACAATTGCCATCACCGCTTTAGTCCCTGACACCACAGATGACCCGCCAGATCTGTTCATCCAAGACATTCATGCAGAAGGAGAAAGATCAGCATCTAGAAGGGAGGAGGTATGCAGGGAGTGGGCCTCAATCTTCTCATTTTTCCTCCTCTTCCTCAGTGCAAAGAGGATGTGCGGCCTCGCATCGGGGACAACAACAAGGACTGTGGTGGGATAAAGGCACGGGAAGCATTCCTCTGAAAAAACATGCATTGCTATGTGGCCCCGGACCAACCCTCCCACCCGGGGGCAAGAATCCTTCTGCCGCTGCATTCATGGTGGATCTGAAGCACCCACAACCTCAGAGGAAAAAAAGACATTCTCTGTTTCCGAAACCCCATCTGGCATTCAGGACGGTAGTCCTCCAGAGATTTTCCTAGAGGAGATAAGAGCTACAACAGAACCACACCCTTATAACCCGAGCCACGGTCATGACTTCTTAACTTTCCTAAGCAGTGACTTTGAAAGGGGATGGATGTGATAATTGCATTAAGCTGTGATAAAGTCAAGATGAGATTTAGTTTAACATCTTTCTCTGGCATATCAAATCACCAGAAAGCACTTAGAATTCCCCAGATTTCAAGCCAAGAATAAGGCCTTACAACAGTTAGTTTGATCTTGGCTTGCTGTGAGTCTTCTATACACAGCAGTGCTGTGTCTATTGAAGCCACTGTGAGGCTAACCTGGCAACACCACCAAAGGCAATGAAGGTTTTGGCCTGTCATCACCAACGGCTCCTCGTATCGATTTGTTTTCTGTCAGAGAGCAGCAGTTTCCTCTTTCTAATTTTACACCTCTTCCCTTAGCACTCCTATTTTCTTGACAGGAGCTGATCAAACATGTAGTGTTTTCTCTCACATCAATAGATGTGTGAATGGGGTATTTTCCATTTGAAATAACAAAATTAGCTCCTTTGAAAAACTCTCTCCAGTATAAATCAAATACCCCATCTATCTCTCACTCTGCTGCTGTTTGTTAAGTAACAGAGCCGATGTCACATCAAATCACCATGCTGATTTGCTTCATTTCAGGGCTGCAAACATTGATTCTTTTCAATTATAATTAACCCATTTGACTCTTGTCCCTTAAGATGCCAAGAACTAGTGACAATTACAACGTCCCAGATTCCAAGCAGGTATCTAAAGCTAGCTTGCTATGATTAACCAAAAGTTCAAAATCCAAAGATATTCGATTACAGTTACATATCAGCATTTAGCCTTTTTTTAATTGGGTTTTTTATCCCTGTAATTATCTAATCACATTATCATTTTTGCACCAGTCCTAGATAAGCAATTATCCAATCAACCAATCATGTGGCAACAGTGAAGTGGAGAAAATCATGCAGATGCAGGTCAGAATGTTCGGTTACTGTTCACATCGATGCAGTGGCATTCTTTGAGCCCATTTATTAGCAATCAGTCAGACTTTAGACAGCCTATTTGAGCTGCCGATCATGTGCACTGGTTTCATGAACATTACAACGACTTCAGTAGCCTCCTCCGTCACCAGATCTAAATCCAGTAGAACACCTGTGGGGTTTGGTAGAACAGAGGAATGTTCTGCAGAAATTAGGTGATGCAATGATGTCAAATTGGATCAGAAGGAATATTTTAAAAAGCCCGTAGAATCCATGACATTGAGAAGTTGCTAGAGAGCAAAAGGAGGCTCTAATATTAGTATTCGCATGGTGTTCCTTATCAAGAGCATGATGCTATGGTTTGAAGTTAATATTTTACAAGCTCATTCATGAGTCTTAATTGTGAAACTGCTCAGTTCAGCTTGATGTTTTAATACAGTACTATATCTGTGTCATGTTAGACATGTTTGTGGAGGATGAGGTTTTCACTGGCAGCCGGTATGAATGGATGTCTCTAGTAGGACAGTGGGTCAGCACACAAGAATAATAGAGCTCAGCATGGGTTGATGCCATCAGCGTAGTGCTGAGGGACGTTTTCTCACCCATGGAGACATGAGAGGCCAAAACACATTTATAAGTACACACATGTCAGCATGGCAGTGGACATGACTAATGTCCTGGAGTCATCAGCCAGCTGGATGCTTGTGTCAAAGCTGAGTGATCACACTTTGATTTCTTAAGCTCACACTGCAGGAGTTGAAACATGAGAGAAAACCGGACATGTCCACATTAAACATCACTGTCACTGCAGCACAAAATGTTGTATTTGCATATCCCAGCTTGTTAGGAAGCTGGGGTCAGCCAAACACTGAAGCTGACAGGGTTAAGGGCCTTGCTTAAGCTTTGTGAACCTCTGACCTTCCTTTGGCGGTGAGAGTGCCGAATCTTAACCACTACACCACCACAGACAGCTAATAACAGCGCATCACACACCACAGAATATTATTAAGATTATTGTGCCAGTAGGGACAATAACAATGCCACCTTACATGATCTCATGGGGGTAAACAAAATTAAGACTGTGGTAACAAAACTTGCAACAGCGCCTCTAAGAATCTGCAGTGAGAAAAAACAAAAAAAGCAGAAGGCTAAACAAGACTGGATGAGAAAATGGTTGGATAGATGCAGTCAACACGGTTTGTCAGTTCTTCAGGGAGATCTATAGCTAACATCAGCCTTAAGGGGATAGTTTGTTTCACGTCGCTTGGCAACAGTGTGTGTTACTCTACACATTAGCATGCTAACTGTAACCATCCCAGTTTTAAGTCATAAATATCAAACATGCCATTAATTGGGTTGGCACCGATGAGTCTTTGAGCTCTTCAAGAGGTTCAAGATTGGATCTGTAAATTACTGCATATTACCAAATAATCTGGGCCAAACATCAGTTCAGACCAACACCTGATTTCTCCTCTGATTGTCAGGAAGGGTGAAATTGGAGTAAATCAGCCTGAAACCCCTGTAGCCTGAGCCCAGCTTTACGCCATAACTCTCCAAACAGCAAATGGCATTATAATCAAGCTGGATAACGCCATGCCAATGACCATCACCAGAGCTCCGAGCAAGTATTTTCACACATGGCGAAACAAAACACAACACAAACCATAAATGCACTGATATAGGACAGCTTGATGTGCAAATGGAGAACAGACTGAAGTGGATCCTGACACTGCAGGCCCTGTTTGCACTGCTAGTCACATTAATCTTCTCTTTTCTCAATCTGGACAGTTCAGTAAACAGGTGCACCAAAATAAAAATGAAGAGGCACTAATAAATTTAAAATATCACCCTCAAAAGGGGGGATTCTGGATACAGATCTGTAATTTATCTATTTTTGTTTATTCTGAAACAGTGACAATGCTTCGCCTAAAAGACTTGTCTGATGATTCCAGCAGTGTTCACAAAATTACTTCTGTCACTTTCCATATGCATGAAAAGGTGTGACACTATAAATCCTTTACATTCCTTTGAGAAACTAACTGAGCTGTCATCTCCATCCCCAAAGATTTATTGCGTCTTGCCTCTTATCTGCTGACGGACATTTTTGTCTCATCTTGGAGTGCATTTGTTTGCAGAAGTTATACAATATGCATTTGCCTTCAGATATGGTCACCTTCAGCGAGACACATGCATCTCAGTTAGCGAGCTCTCAAATCTGATGACATGCTTCTTGAGTTTTCTGTGTAGGGTGCAAACCTTGATAAGTTCAACCTTTGTGTAGAAAGTAGTAACGCTACCTAACTGATTAGCACACACACCATCACAGTAATATTTGGCGTACTTGCTGGCGTGAACTCCCACCTATCATTCAGTGATTGGTCAGGGATGACCAGAGCTGACAAAAATGCTACAAAAGCAGGTTTTATCTTCCTTAGGAGCCCAAGTTTTGAAACAGCTGGAATCATCTTTTTTCACGAGAGCTGGATTTTGGAATCACTGTCATTGTTGCTGACAGGGCAGGCTACTTTGGGACATACTTACACTACGTTGCAGTGAGCGATGGATGCATTTAAGCCTTTTTCCGAATTTGTCTGGAATCTGTTGCAATCCACCTGTAATGGTCATTACCTGTACCTACTATTATTAATATATTATCTTTTAGATACCCACCAAAGATGTAAGACTGGGGTACCTGCACAGGCAACATTTGGCAATTATTGAAGCTGAATGAGACCACAAAGCGTTGTGAATTATGACTGAAAATGCATCCCTAACTGTACTGATGTAATACTTGTGCATACATAGTGATAAACTTCTCTTATTTCAAAACTATCTGACTTTTCAATTCCAAACAACTTTGACAAGGTTTGTTGATTTGGACTCAAGGTGAGCTAGCACATAGACACATCAGCTGTGTAAAGTGAGTGTCAGTGTGCATCTTTCTTTGCTTACCATCTGTCAGAGTGATCCATTAAATAAAAACAATGTGATCAGCCAAGAAACAGATTTTCAAGTGTATATGATAATCAGTGGGTATAGACATAATCTGGATGTTTCTGCAGAGCCAGGGTGTTGAAACCCACACACAGATACTTCGTGCTCATTCGCAGCTGGACTTCCACTTCAGGTTGAGTTTGTTGTTTTCCCCTGAGGGGGAAAGACTTGTCTGACATATGGGATGCAGTAGCTAGGGTAGTACTTTTGTGCTCTCTTGGTTACCCATCATCCCCTCCCCTTGGACTCTTGTAGCTACAGACCCAGCTAACACACACGCACACTCAGTGATTGTCCTGCCAGATGGTCAAGGCCAGATGACGTGCTCTCCTGAACTCATGGCCACACTGTGGCACAATCTCTTACAACATGACACACAAACACACAGATGCAGAGTGCATAGAGGGATGGTGCAGAAGCTGCATGCAAGAGGTGATGAGCGTGCCCGTATAAAAACACATTGGCAGGATCAGCTGCAGAGTTTTCATATTTCTGAGGGGTAAACTCATTCATCTGAGACGAAAAAAATCTGAATAAATGGGAAGAGATCAGAGGAGAGAAAGCAAGGTGAGAGGGGACAGAAAAGGAGAATCTGAACAATGGTGTCAAACCAAAGAACACTGGACCAGTGATGGATGCTGCCCTTTAACAATCAGACCTTTTGAGGGGGAAGGAGAGGAGGTGCTTCATGTTGGCAGTGCCAGGGCCCGTACCAGCTAGTGTCAGCCTCCGCCACAGAGACAAGTGACTGAGCCACTGCAATTTTATACGTGTACGACTGACAAATCCACAGCAGTAGGCCAAGCTCATACGTATTCTCAGTACTGTGTTGTATGCACAGTCAGCAGTGCTTACACATCTCAGTGGCAATATACAGCACATACAGATGATAGATGTGAACCAGAACCAACATGCAAAAATCACAGTTTTAGCCTATATGTTAAATTCAACAGTGCAGTCTACCAACAAGGGTCCAGTAGACGGAGATGAGAAAATAACTTTAGGATTATTTATTTTATTGGTTTTATTTCCCAGCATGATTTTAACATCCTACGTGGTGATATTCAATTTCTACAACTAAAAAGACAATTAATACTTGTTTGTTGGTCCCTGACACTCTGAACAGCATTTCTGTTTCTATTCCATATCCACTGGAGGTTAGTGTGACACAAGAAGGGCTGCCCCCAAACACAGCTTGTCCTAGTCAAGCAGCTATTAGTTCATACAATTAGTTGACAAGGTGTCGCATGCTTCATATATATCTATTTTTTTGGGGCATCAGATAATTGTTTGAGCATTAAGGCAAGAAAGCATGTCAAAAGTAGCACAGTTAAAACGTGCTACATGACAGAACTGTAATAATTAGTCTTCATATTGACGACCAATGGGGGTCTATGTGTCAGGAAAAATCTTTTATTTTTTAAGTTATATTGAAGTGGCTGGGCTGAAAATTAACATTATAGTTAGAAAACTCACCAGCGGCATCTAACAGTCACCATTAACAGAGCTAACAATGTAAGCTCAGACCCAGGTTGACGGAGAACAGCAAGTGAGCACCTTGTTGTCGGTAGGTCATCACAGACACTAAAGGCACCTTACCCTACAGAGGATGAAGTGCTGTATGGAAGATGGAAGGATGATGCAAGTTGGCATTTGTAGAACTGGTATGACAAGTTAAAGTAATATGTACTTGTGATACACCACAGAGTTTCCCTCAAGTTGCTCATTTGTGGTTGGGTTGAGGTAGCAGCAGGCTAAGCAAGACATTCCAGACCTTCTTTTCTCCACCAACATTTTCCAGTTCCTCCTGGGGGATCCCAAGACAACCCAAAGCCAAATATAATCCCTCTAGGGATTTTTTGGTCTACCTCATAGTTGGATGTGCCTGTAAAACTTCCATGGGAAGTTACCCTAGAGACATCCTGCTCAGATGACTGAACCAACCCAAACTGGATCCCTTCGACGCTAAGGAGTGGCAACTCTCGTTCTAATTCTAGGTTCTGGCTCTGTCTGGATACTCAAGCTCCTCATCCTAGCTCTGAAGTCTGAGACCATCCATCCAGCCCAGAGTTTAAATACCTTTAAATCTAGGATTAAAATGAATCAATTTTAATGCTTTATGCTGTTTTCCCTTTTCCAAAATGTGCAATTGTGGAGAATCTGTAGCTTGTTAAATCTGAAATATAATATTGGTGAGTTAGTTGCTAGTCATGCGCTACCATGAGATTATTTGGGTTTTAATAAACGCATAAAAGGACAGCTTGCAGATTTTAGAGGCTGTATCTGAAGCTGTAGTGGAGTCTGATGCCGCTAATATCTATAATAGGAAAGTACTTTAGTTGACTTGGTTTAGTCTTTATCTACTAAAAATGATAAGTTCATTAGCAAGCGATGATGCCAACAGAGTAATAAGAAAATATAGGCTTTAGTAAAGACAGACTAGGGAGCTGTGTGGGCCCAGGGCTCCAGAGAACTTTTTCACTGGTAGCATCGGTGCAACCACCTTGGTCAAACATATGACTTGTTCAACATTTTGCTATCGATAGACATAACAATTTACTGATGTTCCCTAAATGCCCCACATTGCAGGCTACAGCAGCTGCTGCTAGGAGGCTGTGGTGTGCTCAGACAAGTGTGTGACCAATATCACATAGAAAACAGTTAAAATATAGCGTTCCAGGGTCAGATTTGTCCAAGATGGAGTGATTTTTTTCCTACATGTGCTTTTTTCCATGAGCGGAGAAAAACAGCACATTTAGGTGTGCTTTGCTTCTCATTAAAAGATCACATTTTTAAGTGTAAATACCGCAGTACACTGAAGTGTGAAAAGTACTACTCTCCACCACTGTAGTCAAGACAGTAGCTGCCTGTCCAAATACAGTTTAATGATCATCATGCACTCACACCAATGTGACCACTTGAAATTCTCAAAATTCTCGACACTCCTAAAAAAAAAGGTGGCAAATGTGACCATTTTGGTCGCAGTCTGGAGCCCTGGGGCCAGATAAAGGGCATGTCAGTAAATGAATAACAAGTTGTGTACATCGCACACAATGTTGCATGAACTCCATCATCCAGAATCAAAACCAGATATTAAATGTGCACAAAATTTCATTGGGGTAAATCTAATTTCCAAACAGCATGTTCTGATTCTGTTTTCATTACAGCTTGAGCTGTGTTTTCAGAAGCTTCTCTACAGAGTTAGTAATGAGCGAAGAGAGAGGTGGATGATTCCTAGGACCTCCTCCTGCTCTCTATCAGCCAGTAGTAAAGAGGCACACTCTGACTAACCTCACCGAGCTCAAACCAAATCAATGCAGTCTGACGCAGCCTGCTCCACCATTAAGATTTCAAGAGTAACCAGTACGTCTCAAATGCAATTAGAGGGGAAGCACATAGTGTATGAAATGAGTGATAACTGGCTCACACCAATTAATCATTCAATTTCAATGATAGAAGCTTAAAAGTATTCTTGTGAATGGGTGGATCTGGAACACTCCCTGGATATTCTCCACTGTTGCAAAATGGCAACTAGTCAACCTGAATGCACTGTCATAACGGAGCACTCAATTGCCACCTTACCACATTTGAGGTTGTTTGAACTACACTATCTCCCTCAGACGCTTCAGGACATGACAGTAGAACTTAACGGACAAACTGTGTGGGATAAATTCACCAATTTTTTTTAACAATGGCTTTTCACTTTCGCAAGGGGCTATTGCTGTGTGTCTATATAATACTTTTCATGGTTACTGGTGGCCTTTCCCTGGCAGGAGTCAAAGTAGGCTTCGCAGGATGCAATCCATGCACTGGTTGAGATTTGGAAGGGGAATAGCTGACGCATACACTTCACACAGCAAAGACAACACCCCCATCTCCCAGCCAGGAACTGTTTATATAGTTTATATAGTTCTTTTTTCTATATTACATGAGCCCAAAAGCTTTCCTTATAAATTTAAGTACTGCAAGTGCCTCCATACAACCGTAAGACTAACTAGAAGTGGATAATTCATTACAGAGGACAATTTATTGATATGCTGACAGTGTAGAAAACATAAAACAACGATATATTTAAGATCTCAAACTTTTTGGACTCTAGTGAGAGGACAAAAGGAAT
The DNA here is from genome assembly GCF_000690725.1 of Stegastes partitus. NCBI lineage: Eukaryota > Metazoa > Chordata > Actinopteri > Pomacentridae > Stegastes > Stegastes partitus. Next base: position 289,655 of record NW_007578125.1, on the reverse strand, counting down.
TCTTTCAATTCAGTGCTGATTTATTTTTTTAATATTAGAAATCCAATCACAAGCTATTGTCTCAGCTTTTTGAATTGAAACACCTGCAGTGCTGCTTTAAACAAAACTTTCCACCACAAGCAACTCATGCAAGGTAAAGCGCCAGACTCATAATTTAGTTCAAGGATACATCACGTCACGTAAAGTGAATGAGAAGCGAGATCGCTGAAGCCTAGCAGACATTTATTTACATATATATGAGTCCTTTCTAGAAGCCAATAAGAAAGCAAAAGCGTAAAGCCTTTATTATACTTCCTTGTGGATACACGGGGAAAGCTGCGGACACCACGGGCATGTAGTTGCTGCTATTGCACTACATTTTGATTCCTCCAAGCAGACTCCATTTCATACATCCANCCCTGTTCCCCTCGCTCCTCTCCGGTTAATGTGTCCTTATCTCATCAACCTTTTCTTTCTCCTTCTGCTCTTTGCATGCTTTCCTTCTGTTTTTTCCCCCCACAGTTTATTTCTTTCTCCTCTTTTTCTCCTTTACACCTTTAATGCCCTTTTACCATTTTTTTTTTTCTTTAGTTATTGTGCACACGACTGTTTCCTATTCCTCTAATTAACCCTCCGAGCTCCAAAACCCACCGGTAGATTAGAAAGGCTTTAAAGAAAATGCCAAAATTAAAGCATTTATCATAACCAGAAATTGTTAAAAACAGGAGGAATCACTGACATGCCAAATTTAATGAAATCCAAGCTTGAACTTCTCATTGTGTCCCATTTAAATTCACCAAAAACTAACAATTTGCTTTGACTTCGTTTTTAAAGAACAAAAATTCGTCACTGCGTTAGCTTCAACCAGCTGTCACATTACATCAAGTCAGGGGCTTCTCAGCTGAACTGCAGGCTGTGTTCACACAGAGCAGACAGCAAAGTCCTGTCTTGTTTAAAAATCTAACAAAAATAAATCATTTCCACAAACCATCCATCCATCATCTATACACCACTTAATCCTCACTAGGGTCAGGGGGGCTGGAGTCTATCCCAGCTGACTCCAGAGACAGACAACCAAGCACACTCACATTCACACCTACGGACAATTTAGAATCACCAATTAACCTCAACATGTTCTTGAACTGTGTGGGAGGAAGCCGGAGAACCCGGAGAGAACCGGGGAGAACATGCAAACTCCACGCAGAAAGATTCCGGTGCCCCCACTGGAACCGGCAACCTTCTTGCTGCGAGGCAGCAGTGCTACCAACTGCGCCACCCTGCAGCCCTCTTGCAGCACAGTCACCATAAATTTTAGGCTGCACAGATGTTCACAGTAGGTTCTGCAGACTTGACAGACTTGGGGAAATGATGACATTTACATCATGTGGACCCTATCAGACACTCAAGTGCTCGCAGACGCGGAAAATATAACACTGACAGTGTGGGAGCTGGTGTTTTGTGAGGGTAGTCCAGGTTATTTCAGGTTACAGTTAGAGGAAATGACTGGAGGAGCGGCGTGACTGTTTACCTTTCAAAGTGAAAGATCGGCGCAAATAACATAAAAGTGTGTGGGGATTTCCTTATTGTGTCTACAGCCCTGGAAAGTGTCTTATGAAACAATATGGGGCCTTTTATCTGCTTTAGATCAATTACTGCCTCATACTCTAAATCTTTGCAAAAAGACAAAGCAAGTGGCAGTAAAATCCATCAGCATTAGCCTGTGAAGCAAGCTATAGAAATTGATTTTTGTGTTATTAACACTAAATCATATAACCATTTTCTATTCAGCTCGATGTCCTTGTGTGACGGTATCCCACTTTTTGTGGCTTATTTTTTGTGTAGGAGTAATCCCTTTACAATCAATTCAATTCATTTCTTCCCTCATTTGTTAATTCCTTAGTGGAGGACCTTTGCACCAAGCTGCCGTTACAGGTCGAGAAACTGCTCTATCAACTTCCCCAGGAGCCTCATCAGACACTTTCACATACAAAGTCCTAAGCAGCAGGCAGAATCAGTTCCTCACACACAAAGTGCTGTTTCTTTGCATAGATAATGTGACGTGGGGATAAACCGAGTCACCCTCAGGGCTCACTCAGAAGTGGTCACTGACTCAGTGCAGCTGAGAATTTATCTAGTTTGTGCCTCTCCTCGTTAATATGCGAAACTGAACAACAACAGGAAAACATATACATGAAATAAAAACAAACACATTTATGCTTTACAAAAGGTCTTGTGCTCAATCTTTGAATTTTTTATTATTTTTGGTTCTATACAGCAACTGGATGACAACCGACTGCCCTACAATTCAAGAGCTTAGGTAACCTGTATTGATTCATCTCATTCAAGTTTCGCTCATATGTGTGGGTGCAGGAAGAGACTGGCGCTGAAAAACAAACTAATTACAAAGAAAATACAAAACATTTTTTTTCTCCTATATAGCCGAGTGTTGTACATGAGAATAAATTGCCCTACAACATAAGAGCTTAGGTAACCATTATTGATTCATCTCGTTAAAATCCTCTCAATGCATGTGGGTCCAGGAAGAGCCTGAAGCTGGAAAAACAAACTAATTACAAAGAAAAGACTATTTTTTCAAGCCAAGCACTCAAGACAAAGAACCAAAGCCCTCTTACACTTGGACTTTCAGGTTCATTGTATGAACCTTACTGCCTTACAGCTTAAAGGCATACTTGAATGTGCCTATTTTAATTGGGCAATGGCATTGTATTAACAAGGTGTGATTCATTATCTACATTTCACAAAAGCGTCCTGCTAATGATTATCTGAAGCATCCTTTGACATCTGAAGTTTCATTATGCTAAACTGTGCAGCAACTGGCTAATGACTGTGTGACATGCAGTGTTGTTACACTTTGTTGAAGTATTTTTTCTTTATTAAATTATGTGTTTAACAAAACTGCAAAGGGGTTTCGAAGTTACACTTACAAATTCAGGACTTTGCAGTGCAGGTTTGAGGTTCAAATACACTGAAGTATACAGCTTCTTCTAGAGGAGGTAGAAGTTATGATAGCACAACAACTTGGATTTGAACAATCTTTGAACTACCAGAGACTCATAACTTTCCTCTCTAATAAAAGTTGGGCAAAAAAAAATAAATCCCAAGCATGACAATATATCAGAAGATACAAAGTTGGAACATAAACACTGTATGTTGTATAGTAGTACTGTCAGCATGCTTGGCAGCTGCTTTGTGGGGTTATGTGATGTACTGCATTTGATGTGAAATTGACTTTCCAAAAAGTGTCCAGCGTCAGCAGGACAGCAGTATTTCCAGTCTGCACAGAAACTAGACAGAAGCACAAATGTATATACCTGCTAACAATAAGCACTAGTCCCCACTGCGTGCCCTGAAACTTTATAAATCTAACATGACCCATATGGCCCTTTAAGCTACATTGCTCTGAAATGGTTGGTCAGGTAACTGTTGCTAAGTTTGTTCCAAGTTTATCCGTCTCCCCTGTTGTTCATTTCTCCTCATTTCACCCTGTGATGACGACAGAACAGACAGAGTCAGGATCGAACAGGCAGACAGACAGATAAAGGGGGTCTGTTTTGCTAAGCCGGGGGCCGGCTGCAGGCTGGGCCAGGTAATGGAGTCATAATGGGCTTTTAACAGCCGCACAGCTGATGGTGGTGTTTGTTCTTCACTGAAAAAAGCAGTGCAAACAGGAAGTGCAGCATGGAGACATCCCCAGACACTGGACAGGCTGGGATGAGTCATGACGCCTGCTGATGACAGCTACACAAAAAACACGCTCCAATAAAGACGGCTAACCTGCCTGTCATAAACCCCTCGCACTGTGCCAATTCGGTGGAAATTCCCTTTTTTTTTTTCTTTGGCCCACACTCCGGATCAACCTAATGGTGCTAAATTACTTCAGCCTTGGTGCACAGGTCAGAGCAAGGTTTAAGTGCATCAGCAATGAGTTCAAAACTGATAAGAAAATGGGATTTTTACACACCATCTGAAGGCCGTGCTGACTGAGCAAAGAACCAGTTGAACACTAAGTGTCGAAGTGGAATCTACACATGAATACTGAGTTACACATTAGCAGCTTTTTGATCAATCAGACAGAATACACATGATCATAGAGCTCTGATTTTCTCTTTTTCCTATCCAAACAAACCTTCATTTAAACAAACTGCCCTTCAACTTCAGCTTCTAAGCCTTTACTCATCTTCTCATGCACAGTCTATTTTTATTGGATCAATCAATATAAATACCAAATATCTCTTCATGGTATAAGTATAGCTCAGAAGTATTCACTTTGAACTTAGAGTGTGGGATACACTGCAGTCAGCTCACGTTTTCGGCTGCCTCTTGCCCACAATTTTAAAGAGATTTCCACTTAAACCTGCATCCTAATACATTCAAATTTCAATCTATCTGCCTGAAGCACCCCTGTAAAGAGGCTGAGGTTAAACAACAGAGCAGTGTAAAAAAACAACAACAACAACAACAAAAAACTGTTTTTCATTATAGGCCAGGCCAATAAATACTGAAGCAATAAGCAAGCAGGGTGCAGTAAGCCACTGTATGTCATTTCATGCCTGTGCCTGGATGCTGCCCCTGAAGGCTGTGTGGGTTGTTGCTTTAAAGGCTACATTTTGTCAATAGAGGACCTTTTAGATCTGATCCAAGATAGTCAATAAAGTGTTCAACGCAGGCAACGTTTTTACTGTAGCTGCACAGGACGCAACACATTTATTTGCTAAATGAAGCCTCTGCAAGGTGTAACTTTTTTTTTTGCGCAGAAAACCAGCGAGAACAACTAGAGAGAGCGAGAGTACAGTGGCTCTCTGATACTGCACATGGACGCATGATTAGATACTCAAAGAAGCTGCTGTGACATAACATCTAATATAATACATACGTGCACACATGCACATACATTGGTGGACAAACACAGCACAGTGAGGCTGATAAACTGGTTTGTACAACATCAGATCAGTACTGACTTTTCTTTGAAATTCAGCCAGTTGGTGCCTTTCACCCTCTAAAGCAATGATTTTGTATTTGTTATATAAGCACTGTGCTGACTATAGAGGAAAAGATCTAAACTGCTACAAAAGACACCATCAGATCAGATCCTTGCACATCTATTACTGTACGTCCATTATTCTTCTTAGTAGTATAACAGTGACTTTGGCACTTTTATGTAATAGCAGTTTTGAAATAATTAAGTAGGCGTCGCAGTTAAGCCTAGTAAATTAGGGTTAAACAATTTTTGGAAAATATAATAAATTATACTCCTCATTGAAGCTGGTATCAGGCATTGTCACAAATTATACTGTGGCTTGTTGCTAATGTGCTAACATTTTAATGAAAAAAGTTTGTTTTAATACTTCAAACATTTAGTAACACTACATTAGTATGAACTAAAAACTACTACATAAATGTCAATATGTGATAATAACTGTGAACTGCCAACTCTTTACTGTACTGTTGATGTACTTTAGCTGCTAAAGCTAACATTATCTAAACAGACAGTTAATGTTAAGACATTATTTAACCATTTAGCTGTAGTAGATGTAGTGTAGTAATAGTTGTGGTAACACTAGTGACAGTGGTGATAATGGTAGCAAAAGGACAGAAATTATGTAATATGAAGGACTATGAAACCAATAAATATTTTTATTTTTTCATTATCTCTTGACTGTCTTGTCCCTCAAAATGGCGATTGAATGCATAGGTGCAGTTTTCAGGGGAGATGTAGTTCATTCACTCCCCTCAGTATTTCTAAGTTATGCATAACAAGACAGGTTGATGTTTGAGTATAAATATTTAAAGGCAATAGTGAATGCTTAAATGCACAATTTTCTATTATATTTTGAACTGCCACTTGTGCTTGAATTGTGTGTTTTCCTTTACATAACTAAAGACATATCCAACATAAATTGGTTTTCGAAAGGCACCAATTGGAAACTCAATATTTCATAGGGGACAATGGCTGCTTGATGTGTCCCACCGCGATGCTCAAACGAAATCCACACCCATGATTGAAACATATTGTTTTTTTGGCAAATATAGCAGAAGTTCAATCAGATTCAGTCAGCCATTTACAACTCATGCTGTTCTAACCCTTTCATAAACAGCTAACCGCTATCTCTTGTGCAGTAGCTGCTTCAGTCAGTACACGTGGACAAATCCTTCCTCTCTGTTGCATTTCACCTCAGCTCACCCTGAAAACAATCGAGGCTGACACAGAGAGGTCCAAACAGGCTGCACTTGTCTTCCATTCCCCGTCTCTTGAACACTCAATGCTCCTCCTAGACAGATCTGGCCAAAGACTTGACAGTCTTATTCTCCTGCAGTAAAAACAACCAACATTCCCTTTTGCCAAACTTCTACCTCTTCTCATTGCTGTGTATGATTACTTTCCTAGCTCAACATTAATTCTAAACAGGTAGCTATGAGAGGCCAAAGAACTGTTGGCCTGGAGTTGATGTTTAGCTCTGGGACTTTGGCGACGGCACATATTGTATGTGACGGGAGGAAAAAAGTAATTTCCTTCACCCTAGGAGGCCCCTGAAGGCGGCATCTTTCCTCAGTCTGTCATCAAAGTTGATTGAAGACAACAGGAAGCCTCAGAGACACTCATTTTTTTCATTCAGAACAAAAAAAAATAGTGTTGATTTTGTGGTATCAGAAACTTGTAATTTCATTTAGGTCTTGACGGAGCTTTTCTGTTCATATTTTCCACATGCAGTGCACTTAAATTACAGTATACAGTCAATCCCAGGCAGGAGAAAATGCAATCTGATTTTCCTCTGATTAGATTGAATTTGAGCTGTTGCCTTGTTACAAAGGAAGGATTCAGAAAAATTTCACTAGTAATTGCACATTTCTTCTGGGCCCAGGAATAATCTCATTCATTCTAATTTGTAGAAGCATCTACCCGTGAAACAAGTCAATTTAGGGCCAACTTGCAGACGTCCTCTTTCTTGTGCATCAAACTCTGCCCTCATCTGCTGAGCGGCAGTATTACAAATGCACTTTATGACCTCTGGCCTCTTACACCAACACGCCACCGTGATTGTGATTTGAAGGGAAAAATTCTGAAAACTGTGAGAAAAGACTGAAAACTTTGAGGAACACTAACTTCTGAGATTTCCTCAGGAATGGCTGGATTCCACCATGAAGTTTCACTCATCTTTCATAGCTTCTCACCAGCCGGATTAGCAACATCTGAGTCGGCCTTTTGTTGTTGCTTATGGAAAAAAACTGATGATTCAAGATAGCTAAGTTTAAGCAGCTACTGTGGTAATGTGGAATTAAGGATGCAATTTCAGATTCCACTGATTAGTTAGTGTCACATTTTCGTGTTGTGCTTTATGACTCAGGCTCCAGTGAGAAAAGCAGAAGAAACTAGCAAAAAATCTATATTAATATGGACAACAACAACAAAAAAAACCTCAGCAACTTTTCCAGTTTCTAGCTTGCATTTGCATGATTACATATCCACAATACACCAATGCCTGCCTGCACTGAGCCCATTTGTTGATTAGCGAGGGGACATATAGAGCACATGCTGAGGGGCATGTCTGCTCAAAAATTCTCCCTCATTATGCATGCTTACAACTCCCGTTCATAGATTATTTAATCAGCTACACGTGTAAAAAAGACGAGCCTATCTCCTTTTTGTGTGTGTGTGTGTGAGGTGGGAGTTCAGATCAACATCAATATGCATGTAAAATTCAAATTTGTAGGGCATCTTGACCTCTTACCAAAGACTTCATCTTGCGACTCCGGTTCTGCTGCTGCCGTTGCTGCTGCTTTGGGTTCAGGTGACGAAGCCTTTAATAAGAACACAAAAACAGATTGAAGAGGTGAGGCGGTGAGGTGCCATGGCAACAGAGCAAAGACAGAGATCAACAGACAGCAAGAGAGAGAAGGGAGAAGGAGAGAGAATGAGAGACGCTCATTTAGGTTCTTGGGTTTTATGAGAGCAGAATTACACTGAAGCTCATTCATTTAGCATTCAGAAGAAGGAGGTGTATTTTTTTTAAATCACACTGAGATTTGCCTGTTTTGATGTCAATAGCAAGCTATGTATATGGGATCTGTCATTTTTCTTAGAATTTATTCTCTAAAAAGAAGGGATTTCCACCTCAGGGACTTTCTCTGTTCATACATCATTACAGTGACTGACATTTTTAGTCAAGATTTTAAAGCTGCGACCTTTTGATAAAGTTACTGTTATGAAATATCAACATTCAACACTGTCACAAACAGGATAAAACAACACAGGCCTAAAGTATTTCCCACATAATATTTTGGATTTTAGATGGAGATCGTTGAGATATAATGTGACATCATCTAAACCGTCAAGTTATCCATGAAGGTTCCATATTGCTCCCCTTTTTCAGCAAATCAATGAAAGTCTCACATTTCGCCAGAATGTCTCAATTTATCAGCTCAAAATAACGCAAAGATGGTTCATGTCACCATTAATATATAATCCCTGGTTTGAGGCCTGTTCTAAACAAACTGTTTCAGTGTCTGTAGCTTTAAATACAGCTGAGCTGCTGTCGTCACTGCCCCCTTCAGGAAGAAGACTCTCTGCATATATGAACAACAGCTTGGAGCAAAATAGGTGACCACAGCTGACATAGATGTGAATCAAAGAGATCAGGACTTTTATTGGTGAGTTTGGTCAGTTAAGATTTTCAGAAAATCTATATTTTGGCCGTGCAGAAGAACAGTTGACTGCCTATTAACGTGTAGTCTCAGTCACTATTTCATATTTGTTTGGTTGTCTAACAGCAGAAACAGAAAATGATGTTAATGAGAACAGCTTTAGAGAGCATTTGGCTGTATTAAAATGCAGAATATGTACACAGAAAGGAAGAGAAGCACACTGATGTAAACACTGGCTGAGCTTAGACTGCAAACACAGTAACCCACCCAGTGCTTGCATATAGGTTTCAAATCGGTCTTAAAGTTTCCACCATCTCTAAACGTACCTAAGCATTACAATTTCCACAGAGCTCTGACCTGTGGCCATACAATCAAAGCTAATAGTAACATAAGCTGCACAACACACTAACACGAAGAATTTTCCCATTGTTTATAAAATATTTTAAAAATGACATTAATTCACTGGATCCTCAGTTTCTCAGATGCTGGGAGTGCATAAAGATTCTTGTGTTCACTCTTGTAGCAAAAAGCAGAACATTTGGTGTGCTTGTGGAATGGCAGAAATACAAGTCTTCATATTTTAACAGCGTTTTTTTCTTTTTTACTCCTTCACATTCATAACCACATAAGACAACTAAAACATATTTTCACTGTTTTAACATACTAAGACTAAAGGCCTATCTTCATACACTGTTCTTTTCTCTGGCAGAAAAAGTGCAGGCAGTTTGATGGGGAGCACTTCATCAACAAAAGCACTCCAACTTTAACAACAACATCTCGGCAATATATCACCACTCCAACCACCACTATACGCTCGACTAGCATCGCCTCTCATTGCTATAACTTCTCTCTGACATATCATAACAGCTTGCTATAGTCAGACGCAACCAGCATGAGGTTCTTCTTCATTTTCTTGGGTAAACAGAGTGACGAGCCCCACCCATATGATTTGTGGCCTGAAAAGTAGCGAGTTGCAACACCAGCATCTTCCGAATAACTTAAGACGTTTTTAAATAGAAGTGGCCATACAAAAAATGATCTGGAAAATACGCTTGCACTCAAAAAAAACAAGCGTGTTTCACTTAGCACTTAGCTACTGTAAGCATGTGTTAAGAGTGGAAATAGGCTGTTGCGATGGTAAATTCAAACCAGAAGATAGCTGTTAGTAACATGGCCAGCTTGTCCAGGCTGTCAGCCGGGATAAGAGCTGCAATCCTCTCCCTAGTTGACTAATTTGATACAGATCTACAAACAAAATCTGTGATTTCATTAAAAAGTTTTGCATTGTGATCACAGTTGTTTGAAATCCAATTAGTTTGTAATAAAACTTGGCAAACCATTGATCATGCAGTTTGCCTCTGCAGTGGGACACAGGACAGTCCATTGTAGGTGAATTGTGCAGTTGGCAGATGTTTGTTCTGTCACTTTTGCTCAATACTTTAACAGTTATGACAGCAGCATAATGGCTAACATGCAAAGCACCCAGGGAGTAAGTGGCATTGTAACTGTTACAATACAAAAGTGCTGTGTCTTATCAGGATTTAGAGATATGAAGCATTCATTCAGCTGCAACTCCCTGCCAGCTCTGGTCTGCTTTGAATACACTAAGCCATAACTTAAACTGTGCAAGCTTAATCATTATACCCACCTGTACTGGCTATTCTGAGTCACTCTGCTCTGTCACTGGCCCTGTAGTTCCTTAATCACCACTATGTTTCTGTTTCTATGTAGTGCATCCGAGTGAACTAATTCTAGTCTTCAAGTTTCACAAATCCTCTTACTGATTCCTTCCTCCCTTACCGCTACAGTTTCCACTTCCGTCTCGGTTTGCCAACGTAGAGAATCAGCACAATCAATCTAAACCTGTGGGCGTGCTGCTCGGTAATACGTGCAAACAGAGAGAAGTGCAAATATGACGCAGTCCCCTAAGCATCTTCAGTCTCTGTCTTTCAAACTAGTCATATGTAAACTTCAGAAAAGTCAGGCGTAGGCAATGTTTCAAAGCAACTGATGGAGCAAACGTTATTTTGCTAGTTTACTTATCAAATCAGTCATGTCTGCAGGAAATGTGTAGCCCACTGTTGTCTATCTCAGTCTGAGTTGAATGAATATTTTTACCTTTATCATTATAATGTGTTGTGGGGGAATGACAATAGAAATTGTCAGCACAATGAATACTTGTCAGTTAAACTATTTAACTTTTTCTATTCAGTTCCTCCAAGTGTACTAATTCTAATCTTCAAGGTTCAGAAATCCTCTTACTAGATTCCCTCCTCCTCCCCTGTGATAACAAAGTACAATTTACAGCTCCAGTTTCCACTTCCGTGTGGGCTTGCCAACACAGGGAATCAACGCAGGCATTTGAAAACTGTGGGCACACTGTTCACTATTAAACAAGGAAAGAGAGAAGTGCATCTGTGACGCAGTCCCATAAGCTGAGCGCAGGCGGGAGGTGGAGTGTGGTGAGCAAACACTTATCTATGCTAATCACAGAAAGGTCAACGAGTACCATGCTTTTGAAAATATCTGTCCGTCTAATTATGTAAACAAATCATGCGCATCATTTTGCTATGAAGTGATTCACATTAAATGAACGGGTTCCGTAGCGGACTCCCAGTTTTCACAAGTTTGATAAACAGCCTATAGAAGCTGACTAGTTGTCCAATGAGGAAGAATTACTCTTAAGAAGACTAATTTCAGTGTAAAAAAAGTTATTTGCTGAGTGATAATTATCAAGCAACACCTGCTTAGAGCAAAGCGAAGGGAAATATTTCAAGAGAAGCTCCCTAAGGAGGAGAAGATTAATTACATTCATGATTGGAGACAAGGATTTTCCCTAAGTTTTGCTATTAAAAATCCAATAGCAAACTAATGTGTGAATGTGACAACAATCAAACACACTTTGAATTTAGAAACTGCTGGTTAGCCGATTCTATGTTCTCCCTGTGCCTGCACATTAAGCCTGCCGCTTTATTAGTGATTCTAAATCGGCTGTGCAATCAACTAACAACCTGTCTGCGGTGTAAACCACCTCTTGTTTAACGAAAGCTGGGACAGGATGCAACACCCTGCAATCCACTTAGAGAATACAGCAAGTATACATGATAGATGGATGGAATAATTAGACATGATAGAAATCAAACAAAAAGTAAAACTGCTTGGGTTAATACGGTTTTTATATTTTGTGTATTTTGCTCCACTTCATCAAAATATTTTCAAGTTTTTGTCTTATCTTTGTAAGCTGAAGTAAAAGTGAAGACCTGCTGTCTGCTTGTTTTTTGCATGTCTAAAATGTCCAAATTTGCACTGTGATTAATATGGTAACATATGTGATGATAAACAAGATGAAAACAGAGGTGGACGCCAAAAAAAAAAAAAGCAAGGTAGCGAAAGCAAATCAGTGAAAGAAGACCAGCTAATCGTGGCTTTTTGTGCATCACAAAGCTTGCATTATCACTGTTTTCCTACAGTCTGGCTCATTTACAATATTTTCTTAACCATTAATGCACTCAGCCCTCAACCTTTGTTGGGACTCTGTAAATGCAAATCCACCCACATAGATGTTGTCGCTGCGCTTTTAGTGTAGTGTAAAAAATTAGCAGTCCAAACAACAGATTCACATTCCAAGCACTGAGTCACTGGTGCTTGGATGGTTCTTGAACTAATATCATTGGTCTGAGGAGACTGATGGACCTGAATCGACACGAACTGGGCTTTTAAATTTGAAAAAACAAAACAACAAAAACAAAAACAAAAAAAAACAATTACATTAAGTGAACAGTAAAGATAGGGGCAGCATTTTACCCGCAAGCACCTCAGATTTTAGGTCATACATGAAAACCCGGCCCTCATTATTACAAAATGGCATGGTAGGATGAAATAAAAGAAGAGATATGTTGGCAACTCTTCCAAAGTGAACCTGAGCAACAGCTTGATGCAGTCTCTGCTGCCGGCGTGACTTCACACCTACTCGCAACTGGTGGCTTATTAAATATAACTCTCATGGAGCAGAGCTACACAGAGCTTAGGGATGCAGACGGCGAAGCATCAGCTGACCACGTGACACGCAAAAGCAGATCAGGACAGCGGGTCGGTTGGGGTGGCACTTGCAAATTATTCATGCTTTCTTGAGAAGAGTCTGCTCTTCTGTGTCTGGTGACCTTTTTAATTTGCTAAAGGCACTATATTTCTTGGAATTATATTAAAAACGATTGTCCAGCCATACTTTAGCAACTGTGACTACGCATGGCAAGCCTGTCAAGCTGCGGTTTCTCTCATCTGGCATTTAAAAAAGGTTTTGAGAGTGGTGTTTTTTTTTTTCCTTTTCTAAAGCTTTCCACACTTAAAAACACAGGAGCTAATGTTTAAAAAGAGGATTAAACTCGTGACTGTTTAATCTAAGCTGCCGTCATGAGAGTAGAAGGTAACAGCAGTGGTTGTGTTGGCCTCTTTGTTTAGTAGCAACTTTAGGATCAGTCTTTACAGTTTTACATTAGGTCACATGTAAATGTAAAAAAGTCAGAGGTGGGCAATGTTTTGAACTGACTGATAGTATTAACATTTATTTGCTAGTTTAAGATAAGATAAGATAAGCTGCTGCAACAAGCTGCCACTAGCGCGGCGCCATTTTGGAAAATTATTTATTAAATCAGCAATTTCTGCAAGAAATAAGCAGCCTGATTTGTTTATCTCAGTGTAAAATAAGCCATTTACTTTTAGTAATCTAGCTTTATTTTTGCATAGTTTGATATATTAATGACAGTAGGAATGTGTAGTTAGTTGAATTAAGAGTTAAATATTGGTACCCTCACTTGTCAGCACCAGAAATATGTTTGGTTAAACTAATCATTAACATTTATAAATATACGCTAACTGCATTTCCAACATCTTACACAGCCATCCACCACTTGCAGAGGCTTTTTAAAAGTTTTTTATTAGTTTTAGTTAGTCTAAATTTAAGTTTCAGTTGTATCGACAGGGAAACCAGCTGCAATGAACATCCCTACTTGACAGCTGTAGCAACAATAACAAAGTTGTTGTTTTTTTTTTCTTCAAATTATATTACTGAAATAAATGACAGCTACTGCTCGTGAGCATGTTTGCTTGTCTGATGGCAAACTCGGCCATAGTGGCTGCCGCTCCAGGTCCACTCAGCCCTCTGATCTTTATTTGCTGCTCTGGAACTGATGGGGTTCAGTGTTCCGGATCACTCCCTACATTTTAACAGCGAGAGGAAAAGGGGAGTGTAGTGATTTGGACACCTTTCAGGGTTTTCAAATCAAAGAAGTCCAAATTCCTTCTCCTGTCTGGGCTTCGGTGACACCTGTGCCCCTCAGTATGTCATGCTGTCCACTCCTCAGAGGTGGAAGACAAATGGAGCAGTCACATTCCATTTTATCTTTTTCACGACGATGTAAAAAGACACAGTGTAGCTTTACAAAAGGCAAGCTTTGTACTGCAATAAAGTTTGCCAATTGCCAAGAGGACAATACGATATCTCATTTAGATCTTGTATACAGCTACAAGAAAGTGATTGATTTTATTTAATGAAGACCAAAGAGCATTAAGACAATAATATTGCGTGGGACTATAATTAAAGTGCCTCAAACGCTCATTTTTGGGGGTTTTTTTTGTTGTTTTTTGGCAAAGCAAAAGGTGAAAGAAGCAAACATTATCATATTTTAAAGATTCAACTGTTTGAGTGAGATAAGTGAAATACAATATTTACATACTGAATGGGGTACAGACTTTACTAACTTAAAAGTTTCTGCTTTTGCCGTTAGTATTCTGGGTACAATCCTGCCTTGGGGAATGGAATAGTGTAGCTATGATGCAGATGTGACTATCTCTTAGGTCAAATCTAACCCAGAGGAAGAGAAAATATAGGAACAGGCTTTCTGAACTGCTCACAAAACATAGGGCGCTCTAATAGGTTCAGCTGATAGTTCCTGAAGGCTTGTGGTCTAGTAGCTGAGCCTCAAGCTCCCTCATCTGGAGACTTGAATCTTCAGTTCAGTAGTTTCTGTAATGGGACTGTATTGCAATCAGGCACAAAGTAGCACATAGGAGACGGGCTGGTGAAGTAACATCTTATTATGTAGCTAAACTGAAACCTAATTTATGGTTTTAAGCGGTAGAACTGCCCATGGAAGAAGAACAAGTTTAAGCCATTTTCCACAAGATTTAATTAGTGAGATAGGGATAATTAGAGTTTAAAGTACTTGTTACTTTAAGTCTTATGTGTTACAACCAAGTCTGTGAATTCCTTCCTTGGTGTTTAGTATTTTTGGTAATAATGTTCCTGATTAGGCACAGATACACTGATTATTCTTGGAATTTGACACATTTACAGGTGATCCAGGCATTATTTGGGAATCTTCCTAACTGCAGAAGCATTCAAATTGGATTTTTCCAAGCACAGCTGAAAGAGGATCAACATGAAAATGAAGTAAAAACATTCAACCTGCCTTCACTCAACATACAACAGTTAAAATTATATGGCATTTTGTTGGTTACAATACCCACAAATACAATGTAGCACAGACAACAAGCATTGCTTCCAAAGCCCAAAAGCACATCTTAAACTAGCTTCCAGTACTTAACGTAGTAACAGTATATGTAAGAAAACAGAAACAGCACATTCACAACGAGTCGATCCACTGCTCCAATCAGATCTAAGGCTACCATCTCTGCTCTGCTCTTCATTTCATCTGATCCCTCCAGCAGCCAGCTGTCGATGTTGGACTGTAACAGTGTGGGCAGTGCAACAGTGCAGAACATAAGGTTTCCCAGCACAACATTGCATTGCGACAAGATAATCAATAATATGCACTTCACCTATCTGTGCTTGTAATGTGGTGGCTGATTAGAGTATATTTCTCAGTTATTCATGGATGCACTTTACTACTTACTAAATGCATCTAATCTAATTCTCCATCATGGAATTATTACCTACTATTAAGGTGAATGGCATGCCACCAATTTTCCTCCTGTTAGTGATTTTTCCTACATTTCCCCAAATAGCTTGCAACACCGTCTGAGAAAGTGAAGTGGAGCCAGAAAGAGTCACTTTTCCATGTTTTTCAAGTCAAGTTCAGAAAAAGCTGTTTGCCTCAAACTCAAAACATATTGCATTGCATTGTGGTTCTGTTTTTGCTACGATGGTTTCTCTCTGATTGCTTAGCATCAGTAGAAAGTGATAAATCCAATTAAAAAAAGCACTGGGACCTTGAAGCCACATAGTGATGTTTACTGATGAGAAAAATCGATTCTTCTCTGTGTAGCTGACAAAAACATAAGGTGTTACATAGTCTACGGTTGAAAGGTTGAGTCACAAACAACACAGTGGATTCAGAAATGCAATGTTAGTTTAAATAGTGGCTGCGTATTATTTCTAACATTTTGCTTGGATACTACACAATTCAAAACCACTGAACTGCAGAATCAGACAGGGTAACTGAATATCTTTCTGCTGTTGTTTTTTTTTCATTTAAGATTTTCTAGGCTTTGCACACGGTGATGACTAAATCTGGCAAAATCTAACCATACAATGATCTGTGCCTCTGTCTGTCATACAGAGTGCATCTAAATTGACTATTATAATGGAGGAGCAGGGATAAAGGATTGAAGATATGCTGCAGACTTGAATTTAAATCCATCAGGACTTCATCTAAATCTTATCACGAGCACTGAGCAGCAGAGACCCTTCTGAGAAAACTATGTGTGTTCCAACACTGACAAAAGCGCAACACGGGGGTAGCAGGAGCGGTGCTACTATCCCATATTATCAAGTAGGAATTATCTCCGCAAAATATCAGCCGCATGAACATTTGAAAGCGAAACATTTTGTCAGAGCCGCTGCCGAGGTGTGACAATGGAGCTATGGGTACAGCTCCTGCTTCCTGAAATCACAAGGGATTAGGAAAGTGATCACGACTCTGCCAGTAGCATCTAAACACAACCTGCCTCACTCGGTCACACTTTGTTCCTGTTTGACTGTCACTATGACGACTGGCTCTTTTGCCAGACCTTGACTTTTTTGTCATGATAATCGAGCCAAAAAAAAACGTGCAACATGCCGCCCCGACACCTCTCCCACCGGCTTCATACTCGACAAATTGACCCACTTCTCTCGCGTCTGCTCTTCTATCCAGAGTGTGTTTTGCAGGCTAGGAAACAAATCATGTGCGGTCTGATCCATCAGGCCTCCTGCTGATTTGGGCTGCCGACATGATTGCTCGGCCCATTACAGGCAGCAGCTAGACAGTGGTCGTAAGCCAGATCACACAGATAGACTGCAGGTTTACGCTGACTGCTCATAGCCTCAGATGTTGACACTGAAGAGTGTGTTTTGTCCTCATTACTTTGTTTCTCTTGGTTCTCCTTAGTCACACTCTGGGGTTAGGTCCTCTCATAACACGCTTGCTTCTTTAAATATGACTGCAGCCTCAGCCATCATATTGGCAGAAACTCATTATATCTGCTGTCATTTTGAAAACCTGCGACAAAAAGAACCTAAACAAGGCCGGGGTTAATTGCATGATGTCTTTAAATTACAGTCCTGTCCCCAATTTAAGCCTGATCCTCCTCCACACCTGGCATTCAGCAGCAGCGTCTCACCTGTACTTTCTGCATTCACCAAGCAAAAAGATGAGTTACAAAAAAAACCTCCTTCATGCATTTGTTCTAGTTAATTACAGGCCTATCAGAAGCACAACTATTCCATCAGCATGAGCCCGGAGGCACCTTTGCTTCCTCAGCAATTAAAAAAAGCCTATTTTGAGGTACTTGATAACATTGTTTGTTCGAAAGAAATGAGAGGAAAATTGCACATAATCTCCCACTAGATCCTTGGATTTGTTTCACGTTGGATCATGCGTTCTGTTTGGACTGTAGCGCTGCTGTGAAGAGTTTATTTTTCTCAACTTTGGACTTCAAATTCACTGATACATCCCGATGCTTTCAAATGCAGTAATTGGCTGTTTTAACAGCCCACTTGCTGACCCTTAACAGTGGCAGACGTGCTCCTCCACTCAGCGTGATGTCTCCGCTTCTGACTGTAATCCAATTTATTGTTTTAAGCATAGCACCGGACTCCACAACTATACAAGAGGCAAGTGTAAGGAAAAGAAAAAAGAACTAGGCTTTTGTTCAGATATTCGGAGCTGCAAAAAACTGCCCATTTTGAACTAGATGGACTTTCAGGGCAATAAACAGGCGGCCGACCTGAGCTCTCCTGGTCACTGGGCCAAAGCTAATGGTTAAATGAGATGTGTACATGGAGAGGGTTCAGAGTCTTCTATTTACTCTACTCCAGTTCAAATGGGTTCTCTCGTGGAGCACTGTTGTGGTTTTCGAGAGGTTATGATAGGGCGACGCAAAAGAGCCACGGGGACGCGTAGTGCTTTGGATGTTGCCATGGCAATGTGGCTCAATCAAGAGTGAGATGCCGTCAGCTTTGTGTAAAATGCAGTATGCCGAATATTATCTCTGAGACATTTTCAGCAATATAGTCTATTTGGCAGCGCATTAAAAAGCTGACTACTCAAAGATTGTCAGTGTGTGGAACGTTTCCCATTAAGAGCCTTCATTTATTGCACTGTGCAAGAGAAAATGTCTTAATTTAAGCACCTAAGTGGTTTTAAATGTCTTGCCGTATTTACAGCGATGAAGAACATTAGTCTGTATTGCGGTATGGTGACACTTAAAAGTCAAAATAATGGACAGTAAAAACGTTTTTAAAAAAAGACCTCATCTCCACCTTACCCTTCTCTAAACCCCACAAGACAAATGCTAAATAAAGTAATGAGTCAGTGTGTTGCTCACAGATTACCGCTTCTCAATACATTAGTGAGACGAGTACTTGGGCTGTCCCCTAAAAGCAGATGTGTTGAATCATCTGCCAAAGACCAATCAGTCAACTGAGATTCATTGAGCAGCCTTTTTTATTTTTTTTTGTCAGCATACTACAAAGTGACAGAAGAAACAGATAGAAGCTCATGAAAATGTATGAGGGTAGTATTCTAATGAGGCAGCGGTGTGAAGGCTCACGCATACTCACAAATGTATTCAGATGTAGACAGGTGCATTGGAGGGAAACTTTTTTCTGTTCATGTCTTGTGGGATTCTAGGAAATCTTCTACAACATGTTTTGTATCCATCTTCTACTATTTCTATTCTACTTTAAGATCCACCATTACGGCGACATTTTTTTAAATATTTACTGTCATTGTGGAAGAGATGATTTCATGAACTGACTTCAGCTTCATTGTTTTATAAGGTGCATACTGATGTGCAGTAGTTTTGATGATGTGCTGTGACTTCTAATTGGCTAAATCTATAAAGCCTGTGGAAATGATCAGCTGACGGCTTGTAGCCCCTGGTTGGCCTCAGCTGATGGCGTGGTGGCTGTATTTTTCTGACATGTTCAAGAGGCTGAAACACAATTTCAGGAAGGTTTATTGCAAGTAAAAGGGCAGTGCAGAGAAGTTGAAACTGAAGGTGGAGTGGTTAACTGTAAGCATGTCCCAGAAGAAGTCCAAAGTGTGGTGGCATTTCAGATTTCTGAAGGACAACTTAAACTCTATAAGCAAGCACAACTCAGAGGAGTCATGGGTCTCTTGGTGGCCTCTGTCACTCAACTTCACTCAGTGATTTCCATTTCACTAATTTTGTGGCCTCCAGCATGAACTGGCTGCACCTGCTTTGAATCAGGTAAGGGTGGTGAATACTTAATCATTTATTTTACATTTTTAATTAATTGACATTACTTTGTAGAAATCTGTATTCACTTTAGCGTTATAGTCTCTTTTTTTTTTTGTAAATTCTTGTCCAAAAAGCTAAATTAAATTTAACCAGAATTCAAGGTTGAAAAGCTGTCAAAGAGACAGACATCCAAGAAACAAGGCTGCACTATCAAACATGGCAAACCACTTAAAACAAGTCATTTGGAGTCAGCTAATTCAGAGCAGGCAAGCAGGCAATGCTGCAATTTCCAAGTGTTTCATGTGTTTGTTTGTTTACAGATTGCTTTGTATGTTATTACTTAAAAAAAGGTTTTAAGAGTTGGATTAAAACAGAAAGACGCGCAATAACTGCTTCATCCATATGGTAGCCAATATGCAATATGACAGCATTACAAAAAAGCAGCAACTCTAATCTTGCACCCTAAGCAGGTGTTTTTTATTTATTTTCAAATGCTCAAAAACATATTCCCTTGACTCGTTTGTATTTGCTAATGTGATCAAAATCATCAGTGATACTCATACCAATGGATATTCTGATTACCAGATAGTCTATATGAAAAGAAGGAATGAACAGTGAGATATAATGTTTCGCTGACAGAATTGGAGTCAGGTACAGCCCTAATGAGTATATTGAAAAGAGTTGCCTGTGGCAGTGTGATTATTACAAAAACTGGATTTGTGATATGAGCACTGGAGGTGAGAGAGTAATTCAAATTCACCTGAAATTCAAATCACCTGTGAACATTAAAAAAAGAATAAAAAGTTCTCTGCATAGGCTTTACTTTTTAGAAACCCTACCTGTGATGAATGTACAACACATGTTTAACCTTTGCACAGTCTTAAACCAGATTTTCTCAAGAGATTCAAGAGTGTGACTGAAAGTTCAGGGGCGGTAATAAATCAGCATGAAGGAGCCTGGTGGTTGGCCTGCAATAGAGTCCAAAGTCCGGTTGATAAAAGCCGGCGCTCACATTGATAAGCATACAAAAAATTTCAAACACATGCTTTGCTCTCACGTCACGATTGTCAGAATGCTTACACAGGCACACACATTTTAGCATATAAACATTAAAACCCATTTGCATAAAAAAAGACATTTAAAACTCACCATGTAGTCTGTGGGTGATTCTCTCTTTCCTAGATGCTGTCCCATGCTTCTAACAGAGACTGGAAGAAACACAAAGCATTAGTTTACACACCAGGAGACACTCTAAACAGTATATTATTTGAAGATGACAAGTCCACCTTATCTCTGCAAGACTGGATCGCTCCTGATCGTAACTGCAGCATCGCACACAGCAGTAGAAACACTGGGATATTCCCTTGTCTTTTTGAGCTCTTTTGTGCTGAATGATGGCAGTGAAAATTGGAACGTATATTAAAAATCCTATAGCTGTACTATTTCTGACGTCGAACACTGCTATCACATTCCTTGATAATGGAGCACCATTGCTCTCCATCAGTCTCCCCACTGTGGTGTCCGTGCAGGTCTCCACACCCACAGATCTCCCTTATGGATGCTGTGGTTAGTGGGGACTGATGGTTGCCCTTGCAAGATGGGCTTTGCAAGTCTAAAAACATCCACGGCTTTGTGTTCCCCATCACCTCTACTCAGGTGACACATTCCAAAAGCCTGTTTTGAGACCAGATGGACTTGATGTTGGGGTGTGTGCGGAGGCAACTACTGGGTCCAATGATAGCGAGACTCCTTTTATGCTTGTCTTTATTAAACAATCCGTCACTATAAATGATCTATTTATGCTTTCACACCTGAACCATGAGCTGCAAACAAATGTTTAGATGAATCTAAATCGGCATCATCAGCATCACAAGGACTCAAGCTAAGATGTTCCAGTGTATTGTTACAGCACACAGGGTTTCACACATATCTCTGAATTGTCTTGGCTTTACTATTTTTTTAAAAACAAAAGTGGCATCTAGTGCCATAACAACAGAGTGGGAGAGTTACTCGAAGTACCTAATTCTCACTTAGGAATTATCAAGGTTCATGCCCACAAGCACAACAAGAACACTTGTAATTCAGTTGACTTTTCTGATATAACAGAGAAAACACTGCACCAACGCTGTGTTTCATTCGAGCTGGTTCACCTTCATCACTCTCGCATGCCCACAGAATCAGTCATGCCCCTGCTTCAAATGCACGGTCTATGTAAGCAGCCATGCTGTGGATTCTGGTAGCTCCACATCGGTCTAGACGACTTTATGCGAATCACTGGCGTCTTGCGTAACTAGCCACCTCTGAACCATTGTGGGTTTAAAATGAAGACAGACGTAGCAATGGCATGACCTATTTCACGCCTCAAATGTTTTCAGAAATACATTTTGGGGAACTATTTAGGAGAAAACTTCCAATTCGTTTGTCATGCTGATACGGTTTGTAATCTGGGAGCAGACAGACCCAGAGTAAAAGCATCCATCCAATCAGATGAAGCCAGTGCTCAGGTGCTTGTACGAGGGTGTGGTCAGCATGTTTTCTTTGTTGTCTAATGGCGCGTCTATCAAGCATCTGATGCCGAAAAGTGGTGTAACCTCTGTGGACACGCACCATTAGCCTACACACCCTCCCTGTTTGTGTTGTTGTCTTCTGTGTCTTCATCCATTTATTGCGATATTCTATGTAGAGGATCTGTTTTGTCCTGCTGTGTTACTGCTGCAGCGTAAAACACAGCCTGTCGCCAATTAGTAGCCACTTTATTAGTGCCACCTTTGAATCTGATTCAGTTCTCCGCAGCATATCGCTTTCTAAAAAATGAACATAGGCTTATTATTTTGTTCCGGAGTGCCTCAAATTAGACGCATCCTTGCCATTATCTGCAGCTCTGCCATCTGAAAGTACTCTGGTCATGGGGGAAAAAAAAGAAGCAATTGTTGCTTTATCCCAACAAAATGCTGCTTAATTGCCAGCTTTCATAATCCTCATTATTATACACATCCATTACCATAGCTTAGTTAATTGTGCAGCACTTAAAGGTGAGACTGTGACATTTATTCCTGTGTCACAACATCTATGCTTTCAACAGCTGTACATGCAACAGCTGCAGAAAGCAGACAGCAGAGTGAGTGACTATAGCGAATATGCTGCCATGAAGAGCACCAACGTGTCCTAAAAGGTAAACTCCCCTAAACGGAAGGAGAGCAGCGTAAGGAAGGATCCATTCTGTCTGTCTAGAGAAAGTGAGAAATGTTTGCAAAGTTCAGAACTCACAAACAACATCACACCAACTAAAACACAGGGAATTTTTTTACCAGATGGCTTGAATAACTCTATTTGAAAAGAATCAATCCTCCTAGAATGCAGAAGTTTTTATTGGATGCAGGTTACAGTAGAAGCTAGCTGAGTGGCTGTGCTCAGAGGAGCCTCTAGTCTCCCAACCCATTTTCTGTTGTGAGATCAAAAGTTACTCTGAAGATTTAAATAAGGCACAAGATTTACCCACCTTAAAACTATTTGATTTTACCTACATGGCCTGTTTTTATAAGAGTGAAACACACTTCAGTGCTGCTTTATATTCATTGCTAAATCAGGATTGTGATTCATATGACATTAATTTTGCAGCCCTACAATTCGAATCCATTTCTGCAACCAAATCTTCCTCGTCAGTCCTTCTCTCCTGTTTCTCACTCATTTTGCTGCCCATCATGCAGATATGGAATCTGCATGTCAGCAAACTGCATCTTGGAAATAATTTTCCTAAAAAAAACACTGTATATCCAAGAACCCATTATCAGAGTTGTGTCATGTGGTTCAGTTAAATCTGCGTAACTTAACATTGCACTTCCTGTGAACATTAGATATCGCATTGTCAATGCTGAAACGCTGTCTGGTGCAGCCCCACCGAGAACTACGCACTCGTGTAAATGGAAGAAATTAAACCCACTGACTGAAGCAAATACAAGCTGCCACTTCTGTCACTTACACATTTAAATGTCAAGCGAGAAAAGAAAGGCAAAACAAAATCAAAGAGCTGAATATCGAATCAAACTAAATTTCAGCCTGCACCCACCACGCAAGTAAAAACATCCTGTTTCCTGTCAAGGACCATTGTCCTCCACTTCTAGCTAATCATGGCTTACATTTTGGCATTTAAGATGGTTCTACAGCTACCAGAAAAGGCTTTCATCATCTTTGACACCTGGACTGTCACCCTCATTTGTCCATGATAGATTCTAGTTTTAAAGTTATTCATGCAACAATACAGTTAAAAATGTTTGGTAATTTGGTTTCTGGATGGTCTACTGACAGTCCAGACTTCTGACATTATGACTGGATTCACAGGCAAGAAAACACCACATATGAAAGCCAACTATATGTTTGTTTGTTTTTGTTTTTTAAACATCATTAATTCAAGAATGCAGTACATGTCAACTTGGTTATTTCAATTTCGAATGCACCGAACCTCTCACGTTCCCAGGTCAGTCGGTTGCAGGGATTAAAAAAATATGTTAATAAAGCCTTTAAATAATGACAAAACAAAATAATGGAATTTATATAATTTCACAGTTGAATTGTATGTTGGCACAAGTACAAATGAAAAAACACCTTGTTGTCTTTATGCAATGGTCGAGCCAGGTTAATTAAATGTGGGCCTCCTGTATGCCTGCAGTAAACAAAGATTATCTACTGACAGATGTTTTTACATCCATTTTCCTCAGAACAGGGAGTGCAGAGAAGTTCACTACAAGCAGCAGCTTCTCGGGAAGAAACAAGTGCAATTAAAATGCAATCATCTTGCAAAGTTCACCGTCTTGCATCATTATTGAGCATTGTGGCTCAAGGTAAGCAACTTGGCACCCAGTGGAACGCAATTTGCAAAGACATGCTAAAAGGCCATTTTTAACCATTAGAAACCCATCAAGGAACTGAAAAGTGAAATTGTTTGACTGTTTTTTTCTGAAAATCAGTCTCGTTATGAAATTATGTGCCGCTTCCTCTCCAAAGAAAAGCGCAGTAAAAACATAAGTTTGTTAGTGGGGGGAAATGTAGCTGTCTTGACTAACATTCAGCTAAAAATAATATATATGAGCACCAGAAAAAGTTGTAACCACACATGATAACTCTGCAAAGATACAACACTAAACATCAGCAAACAGATGCAAATTCGCTGGGGAACACAAATTAGGAACAATTTTCTTAATCGGTAATCATTAATTGAAAATGTATTAATCAATACAGCAAAAAAGAACTACAATGCATTAAATAGCTGCCCACAAAACTAATATTCTGGCAAACTGTCACGTAGGAACTTCTCATGGTGGCACTTGACCAGGTAAACTCCCACAATGCTTTCTGCTTGTCAACATGGAACTGGAACCAGGTACAACAGCTAATATGCAATATATTTTATGTTTTTATGATTATAATCAGTTAAATTATTGAGGGCAATTAATTCACTAGCATCCCTAAAACTGACAAACACAGCAACCGCACTCCTTGGGAGCTGTGTTTTTGGCTACCTTGGTGTTAACCCTCATCCAAGTCCTGGTTTGGCCTTCACCTGCTCCTTGGGCGTACTATCTGGCTCTTGGGAAGCTAAATTCACCATCTTTGGCACCATCTACCAACATCATGATACACTCTGTGCCTTTCTTTTTGTTAAAAAAAAAAACACTTTCTGATAAAAATTAAATGTTAAAGGATTCCGTGAGCTCCTTTAAATGACAGTATCAGTGAATCTGCTGTTCTATGCGAGCTGGTGTTTTCAGCAGCTGGACTGGACCATACAGAGAATAAATAGTGTCCTCCACACCCCAGTCATGCTGCTAATGTATACCTGACAAAAACCCGTGGACGTAGTGCTATTTGTTTAAGTATTGGAGCACACCTTTAACGTATGTATGCCTGTACAGTCAAGCTGTGACCTGTTTCTATGCTTATATAACCACAGCTCCAACGGTGGAACGTTAACAGACATTAGTCAGCTTTTACTGATCAAGAGATCAAATGTTAGACTGAATTTATAAAAAGTTGCAACTCATTTATTTATGAAAAGAACCAGTTAATACTCCCTTTTCAAGGATTATGTCCACATTTTCTCACATCTTAGAGCCCAATGAAGCCACCAGACTTTAGACCAGAAAAAAAATGTAAAGATATTTTTTTGCCTTTTCATCATGACTAGTTAATGTGTAGACTAGAGAAAAAACAGAACTTAATTCACTGTGCCACTTTAGCGATAACTGAATATTCTAGGGCTTGAAGAAAGATCTATGAATTTCAAATGGATAAAGTGAATTGCAAATATTCTCTTTCCTGATTTTAAGAAAAAAGTAGCATTGGTCTAATGTGCTGTAGCACCACGCCTACTCTAAAACCAGGTCCACTTAAGAGTTTTGTTGGACTTTGATGCAACTTATTTCATATTTAGCTGCTAACAATTTTTCCAATTTCTTCTAAAAAATCTGTCTCCTTTTACTTTTTAACCAACGACTGATTGATTGCACGTACAAAACAGCCAATTAAAGAAATTTCTTGAAATCTACACCATAGGTCACGGGCCATAAAACCTTCATAATGAGCTGAAAGATGCTAAAAGACTGCAGAGATGAGAGGAGCTGCAAGGTCTGCTAGTTATTTTCTGTGCGTTCATCACTGCGAGCAACCTCTCTCATGCTACACTTCCCATTTGACGCTCTGGTAACACAAAAAGCAAATTAATGCAGATTTAAATACGCTTTTTTTTTCCCCCCTACAAGCTTGACCTCAAACTTTTTGCTTCAACTGCTGCACTTGAAGGTCTTTAGGCAGCTTAAACAAGCAGAATCAATTGAACTTGTCAAGAAGCAAATGAACCAAAAGCAGCTACAGCATTGACTCTAGTAAGCCTTTCTGGAGTGTGTCAGCACGTTATATAGAAGAAGATGAAGCCAAATCACATCACACATTTGCATGAGAAATAATCTATATCACAGTTGCAGTTTTCTGAATATAACGCGACCCTAGTTTACTTCTGTTTTCCTCATGGAAGCGGCTTTTTATAGCATATTTTTATGTAATCGCACACATCCGCAGACAACCTTTTCTCTACGTGACCTACATGATGCAGCCAGTCATTACAGTTTTAAAGCTGGTGACTTTAAGAACTCAATTAGCATTAACATAACGTACTGCTTGCCAAGGGCTTAAAGTTGCATTGCTCTGTAGGGAAACGCTGGTATTAAAACCTCACTACTTTCTTTTATAGAACAAAGACCAAAAAATAAAAAAAGTCACAAAAAGCATCAACAAGTAGTTCCAAAAAATATGTTTGAAAAATCCCTGCTGACGAAACAAGAAGGACAAGTGGCTCTATATCATGTCGTTTAATGTGAGGGCTCAGATGTTTGCTGGATGTGGTGAGATGTTGGGATTCTGTGCGGCTAAATTGGAGGCCTCACAGACTGTTTCCCTCTCAAACGTTACACAATCCAAGCTGAGATCCTGCAAGGACTTGCAAGAAAAGACCGTTGCATAACTGTGTGTGAGAGAGGGAGAGGTAGAGAGGGAGAACATGGGGTGGGGTGTAATCCAAGGCTGCAATTACAACTATGCATCAGTACTTCTTGGGAAAAAAAAAAACACAAACTGGTCTTTTGTTTTTCCTCACACATCCCACTGTAATTTCAAAAGAGAGTGGAAAGTGCGAGAAAAAGCCAAATCCAATCGCTCCTTCTCACACATTATAACCCTGCAAAGATATGATACTAACCATGAGCTAACAGACGAATATTCACTCGGAATGCAAAATTAAAAACATTTTCTTAACAGTCAGGGAGGGCATCTGTGTGCACAGTAATGAGCGGAAAGGAAGCCTGACTTCCAACCCTGTTGGTTTCAGTCTTATCAGTAAAAAACAGTTTAATCAATACCAAAAAAAATTAACGTGACATATACAGTCGTCCTCAAATGTATTTACACCCTTCCATTAAAGAAAAGGCAAAATTCACAATAGTCATTCAAAAAATTAGAAATTGAAAAAAGTAATGATAAATAAAAATGTGCTAAATTATACTTTAGTGAAATCAGACATTGCTTTTGAATTGTGGTTTGAAAAGAGTAATTTAAAAAAATTAAAAATTAAAACTGTCCTGAACAAATTCGAGCACTTTGCTGACGAGCAGTGGGCCAAAATCAAACCACCTGTCAACAGGTGCAGAAGTCTGACTGAGAGTTACAGAAAACACTTGATTGCAGTGATTGTCTCAAAGGGTTGTTCAAAAAAATATTAGTTTACGGGTCCCATCATGCTCATTGGCTTGTTTTTTTTTGTTTGTTTTTGAACCACAATTCAAAAACAATGTCATGATTTTCATTCAATTTTTATTCATTGCTACTTTTGTCAATTTTAACTTATTTCAGTGACAGCTGTTTTCTTCCTTCTTTTATGGGAGAGTATGAATACATTTGAGGACGACTGTAGCTGCCCACAAAACAAAAGCTCTGACAGGCAGGTGGCACTTTACTACAAAAGCTACAAATAAAAAAGACCGGAAAGAGTAATTTAAAAAAAAAAAAGACATGAAAGTGCAAGAAAAGGCCAAATCCAATCGCTCCTTCTCACACATTTTAACCCTGCAAAGATACAGCAAAATGTTTCTTCACCGATAATTGTCAGCCTTATCAATCAAAAACTGCTTAATCAAACACTAACTATAATGCGATATATATCTGCCCACAAAACAAAAGCTCTGACTGGCAGGCATTAAGCATCACATAAGAACTTCTCATGGTGGCACTTTACTACAAAAGCTACAAATAAGAAGAAACAGGAAAGTGCAATAAAAAAGCAAATCCAGACAAATCCTTCTCAGTAGAACCCACAAGTTGTAGCAAACTGACATTTGTGCCTCAGTAGATCTCTTCAGACATTTCTGTTTGCTGCTGAAATAAATCATTAAGATGGAAAAAGCTCTTGTTATAGGATGGCTACACACAGGATGGCACCTGGAAGAATCCATTACCACTTGAAGCGGAGACTACAGCACATATGAGCAATTACATCTGTCTGAGCTGTCCATTACCTGCAGCTATTTCAGATCGTCCTCATGAGCTGATAATGTTTATACCTGGCTTCAGTGTAAAAAAAAAAGAAGAAAGAAAGCAAAAAAGAAGTGTTGATATCTATATAAACATCTACCATATTGTGTATGCTTGCAGCACATACCCAGATGCTCCAGACATATTTTCTGTTCTCTGTGACTATCCCAGGTATCAGGCTTCAATCCGAATGATGGATAGTCACGAAAAGATTCAATTTTCAGAGGGTGCTTTTACATTTTGCGGAAAAAATAGCGATATGTAACCACAGAGTTGTCAGCCGGACACGTAGTGGAACTGTACCTGCAATGACAATCTTTTTTGGGGCCAGGTGTTGTGAATACAGTTCACTTCAGGAGTCAGGGCTCACTTGGTTACACTGGTGGGCCTAACGTTTTCAATTAGGTGCAAGAGCACACCCAAACTTTTTCGTACATTTTAAAGAGTTAATCTTTTTTTACCACACACATTAGTCATTTCTTTATGTAATGGAATCTAATGGGAATAATGGTGCAGATAAATGTTCTGTAAATGTAACCTTTCTTCTTCATAAGGGATAATCAGGAAAAGGGAGCTCTTCCATTTCCTCTATTATAAGCGCTGCTATCGCTCTCATGGCAGAGATTTCATTTTAAGTATTTCAATATGGAGAACTGATGCTTCCTCCCATGATTTGGCTGCACTTTTTGCAATAAATGTATTTTAAAGTGTTGGCTTTTGTATCACATCTCAATGCTTCTTATACAAATTTACTTGTGGTGGTGGGAGGCATAGCATGACAGGCGTGCATGCAGAGACTCGTGTGGTTTAGAAAGGAAAGAGTCTAACCAGGTTGATTTCTGAAGCTACAATTTACTGATCTTCCCTACATGCCTCACATTTATTGGTAGATGCTTGGAAGTGGCTGAGCACAAACAAGCCTCCAGTCTCCATTCAGTTGCTGCGGCACAGCAGCTCGGACGGACGTGTGACTAAAAACTTGTTTAAAAAGAGTGAAATAAGGCGTTCTAATGTAAGATTTACCTCTGCTGAATCCTGGCTGGGCTGTCGACATAAAAAAAATGTTTAGTTGCACCTTTTTGGTCACATGTGAGACCAAAATGGTAGCAGTATGGAGCCCCTATTCAAGTACTTAATTAACCTATAAAAAATACTTTTTGTGCATGAGAATAAAGGTTGTACAGCTGTGTATTTTATTGGTTGTACAGAATATTACCTTACTGCAACATAAATCTTCCTATGAGGCTCCAAGGAGCTTTTTATGACAGCGACTGAAGAGAAAACGGACCGCTCTCCAGCAACCATAGCAATAAAACCCTATGAATATTCACATATATGAACAGTAAGCTGCACCACAGCAACGCTTGCGCGCATGTTTGCGCTTTCATTTTGAGAAACAATCAGGAACAAAGCCACTACAGTTTTGTGCAAGAGGATTTCACAGCATTTTTTTTTGTTCTGTCTGAATGAGACTTCCTCAAAAAAAGGGCCAGAGACTTTTATGGAACAATGACTCAGAAAAAATGGATGCGAGAAGCCTAGTAAACAACGTGGTGCTTTTTTTTTCTCCTCCTTCTGTGAAGCCCGTCAGTAGATTAAAGTGTGCTCACCCAATTTTCCCACAAATGTACACAAGGGGGAAAATGGGAATCTTTTGGAAAGGTGAACTTCATGGTGGTGAGATTTTTGTGTTGTTGAGGGAGCAGTAGAGATTTAAGAGGTCAGCGCCTCCACTAATACAGAGGTCATTAAAATGCTTAGATTGAGGCATAAAAACAGTGTGGACAGAGAGAGTTGTACCATATTAGCATAGATTCATAAATCCCGACTGGTTATCAACCCACAGATTTATTGAAGTTCATAAAAAGGTCAGTTTCATGTGGCCTCTGGTTGTTCAAAACGCATCTCTCAAGATCTGTTCAACTATCATGCAAGAGATTTTACTTATAAGGAATGACTCCATTGACTTTTCAGTCACTGGGTGGCTGGTATATTCCTCCATCAGTATAGGCATAATAGGTAAATTAAGGGCAGGGAAAAGTAACCAAAAAATGGAAACCGCTATGTTTAATAAAAAATTTTTAAAAAAAACTGCAGCTATAACTAGTTTACATGAGTATAAAAAGACACAATAGTGCATCATTGTTCCAACTGCTGACAGGCAGGAAATAAATTATTCTAAAGAATGAAAGGAAATAAACTCCAGTGGTTTGAATCGTCCAAAAATATTTTTGAGAATGTTTTAGAAAAGTCAAAGGAGCACGGCTATTTACATAAATATAAAAAATATGTCGATAAAATCCCAAAAAGCATCGGAGCAAGAAGCATCCAGGCGGTAGGCATTCAAACGCTGCTCTCTACAGATATCATGGTGGGCAGTAGCAAGCTAAAGCTTCATTTTTTACTTCTGAACATATTTTGAATCAATTTCACCACTAGTGGTGCTTTGTTACTGACTAAGCATCCCCCAAAGAAATAGATTTGCTGCTTTGGGTGACCTTGTCTTTATTATTTTAAAGCAAGCTTCTAAAAACTTCCCTGTACAGACAGGCATTTGCAAAGCATCACATTTGTTTTCTGATGATCCATTATTGCACTTTTTATGGTTATATTATCTTTACTAGTGTTCTACTGTCATTTTCTAATGCTGTAAAGCACGGTGTGACTCCTGTCTTTGAAAAAGCTTAATTTCTAAAATATAAATAACATGCTTTTTTCCCCCCATACACCTGAGTTAAACTTGTCTTAACCAGAGGCTATAAAATGACTGCTAAATTAACCAGGGGACCTGATTTTTCTATGTTGAGAAACTGAAACAGACACTCTGCTAAAAAAAAGGTGCGCAAAAATGGCATACACAAACAGTAATATGACCATTTGCAATTTCCTGGGGTGTCAAATGCTTTTACCGTTTCTTGCTGAACAGCAGGGTGCACTGACATCCCAGATCCTTATCGTCTCTGGCAGCCAGAGTCACTGAGCTCCAGCACAAAACTCCCTTGAAAACCAAAGACTGCTGCCTCTACGTTTCTGTTCACGCACAGAACAAACTATAATGTGATAAATAGAAGTTTTAGAACAAAGTTTTTTGTTTGTTTGTTTTCATGTTGGAGAGAACTAGGCAAGTTATGCAATGCAAAATTAATTACCTACTTCACTGACAAAAGTTAGGGGACATGAGCAGTAGTTTCTGTGCCTCCCGTCACATTTGTCCTCACAGTGGGCTTATATTTTACCGCAATATGAAGTCCCGCAACTCTATGGAGGAAGCACAACCATGGCAAGACATAGAGAGAACTCATAAGTGCATTCTGTGCAGTATAACACAGTTATAATGTCATAAATCATAACAGAAGAATAAAAAAATGAATTTGCTTATTTGCTTCACAAAAAATGAAAATAACCTAGAATCATTTTTCCAAGTGACCAACCTTTGTTAGCCATTCTGAAAAAGAATTATGACTCTATATACTAGATATTTTACTCCTTACATTTTGAGTTTGTTTCCGTACTCTCATACCGTCTCCTACCTGCTCTGTGCAAACTCAGCCTGGAGTTCAGCAAAAAAGTCCCAGAATTTATGTCATGTTACTGTTGGTCACAGCTGAGTCACTAAAGGCCTCCCAGTTTGGCTGAGAAGTGCAACATTTTAGTTTTTATACAGAAACTGGTGATATCAAACTGTTTATTCTAAGTATTTTTTAAATGAGATGTGCATAATTAAGTAATTTTGATTAAATATCACAGTTTTAAGCTTGGACTTCCTTCACTTTACTGACACATGACAGATGAACAGTTCAAGGACTGTGGGAAAGATTGTTTCTTTCTGTTTTTGCCTTTTCTGAGTCTAATAAATTATGTAATTTGGGCAACATTTTCCGAGACAAAATGCTTTCCAAACCCTCTGGCATGTTTCGAGGTTGGGAGGGTTAACTGGCACAGCTGGCTGCATGCTTCCTCCCTGCTGCAGCTTTTATGCATCCTCTCAGTAACGTGCGCTCCGTGTCCATGTTACATCTCTCTGACTCGTTTCACTCTCCCCACTGAATCACTCTGAGTAGACAAACACCTAGAGTGCACACATAAAGGCACACAACCCTTCTGTGCAGCCATCCCCATTGGGCCAAGCCCTCACACACGACACACAAACCCATGAGTAAGAATCACACAAGAGCTACACAAGTGATGTACTTACCTAGCTCCTGTAACCACTGCATGCATATTTGATTTGATAAAAAGCCTGTGTGGCATATTACCGCACAGCATGCTGACGAATCCACTTTTCTGTCTGGAACACGTGTGCGTCAGTCTGCCGTTGCTTGGTTCCTTTGTTTCACTTTAGGTTTGCTGTTGTGCACGCGAGACAACAGCTTCTTTTAACCCTCCAGCTGCCCTCAGTGACTGCACTGCTCTGCTGCGAGAGTCAATTACGTAATGAATACCGAGCATGTGTGTGCAGGGCAGGGGAGGGAGCGCTGTGCGGAGAAATCCTTCGTTACACTCTCGCCTATCTACCAGTGCAAGTGCTCGGCTCTTGACAAGAGATCTGGGGTCAAAGGTCAACATCTGTCCCTGAGGGAGGGCATCTGTGTGCACAGTAATGAGTGAAAAGGAAGCCAGACTTCCAGCCCGGTTGGTCTCAGTGTCCTCACTTCCTTTCTCGCTCTTCTTTCAACCTGAACTTATTTTGTTGGACTAGTATGCTTAAAAGCTGCCATGTCGTCCTAATAACTGAATAAGCAACTGGCTGTAAGAAAGGAAGAATATTACAGTATGAAAAATCGCACTAGATATTAGGGCTGGACCCAAATATTCACCCCCAGTGGAAATAATACACACCCGCCACCATCGCGCAGCACCCCTGAATATTCGGGATATTCGTCATTAATTGGGACCGAATGTCCAGAGATCAAAAATTGCTATTCGGACCAGCCCTACTAGATATACAAACTGTGGGAATAAATTGGAGAACCTGGAAAACAACATAAGCCAGAACCTGTCCCAACATGCAACACTAACTGCGTTTACATGGATTTTATCTTATACAATCTGAATTATAGCTCATTCTGATTTCTTTTTCTTTTCTTTTTTAAACACCACATTTGTAACTAACTGGTCCAATCTGGCTCAAATGGCAGAATTCTTTTTTTTTTTAAATCAAATCTCATGGGGTCATGTTGACCTTTTAATAATCCATACAATATAAAAACAGCACTGTAAACCCTGAGTCCAATCATTTGTTTCTGGTTGAAATGAATATATTCTTTTGCACCCGTGATCAGTAAACTTCATGAGAAAACGTCTTTGCTTCATTCACTTGCTTGTAGTCTTTGGAAAAGGACAAGGCACCAAGTTTATTGTTACTGATGAGCTCTAAAGGTCCCTCTGTTTACAGATTGCAAAAAAATTATGTGCTGCAGAGATTTCTACTGAATGAGAGATCAGTGCAAAAAAAGGCAGAAATGCAAAAAATAGTTCCCAGGCATGTTGTGGGTCCATGTTGGTCCTTTTTGTCTACTGAATGAATTACATCCATCCATCCATCATCTATACACCGCTTAATCCTCACTACAGGCTGGAGTCTATCCCAGCTGACTCAGGGTGAAGGCAGGGGACACCCTGGACAGGTCACCAGTCTATCACAGGGCTACACTTAGAGACAGACAACCAAGCACACTCACATTCACACCTACGGACAATTTAGAATCACCAATTAACCTCAACATGTTTTTGGACTGTGGAAGGAAGCCGGAGAGAACCCACGCTGCACGGGGAGAACATGCAAACTCCACACAGAAAGATCCTGGGTGTCCTCACCGGGACGCGAACCGGGGATCTTCTAGCTGCGAGGCAACAATGCTCGCCACCGATCCACCTTGCAGCCAATGAATGAATTACATTTTCGCATTAAAGTTGGAAAAGATAATCTTCTTCTAACATATTTCAACAGCAGTGTTTGCCTGTGGGCTCCAGATGTCTGTCTCAAACATCAGTCTCTTAGCTCTC
This sequence comes from Stegastes partitus, assembly GCF_000690725.1. NCBI lineage: Eukaryota > Metazoa > Chordata > Actinopteri > Pomacentridae > Stegastes > Stegastes partitus. The sequence goes on along the minus strand of NW_007578125.1, from coordinate 255,230 downwards.
CTACAATGAGATAATACTTCCACATTAGTTAGACTGTGACACTTTAAATATTACTCTTGCAATAACCACTGTGATGCTGTTTTGCAACATGAGTATGACTGTTTGGATGCGTACACAGCTGTTCTCATTACAACCTCAATGATGCATCAGTAGGCCTCTAATAGATAATGTCAGTATGGGCGTATATGTTCTACAATATGACACTTTTTTTTCTCCCCTCCTCGAACACAATGTAGAAAAGATGCTTGGGGTTATTTCGAAATGGCACTGACATAGTACAATTTACATTTTCATTTCGCGGATGCTTTTATCCAAAGTGACGCACATCTGAAAGTAGATCAACATTCATACACCAACGGCGACAGCTATCATGCAAGATGCTGCCTGTCATTGGGAGCAACTTCGGGTTCAGTGTCTTGCCCAAGGACACTTCAACTGTGGAGGGGTGGGGGATTTTCTGCAGTACATGTAGCAGAGTATGTACATCACATAGGAGCAAGCGATGGTGCAGTCAAGCAATGACTTTAAGCACGAAAGTAGATTGCAAACTAGTTTGTGAAATACAACGATGTAATAAGAGTGAGCAATCAACCATTTTCATTTTCACACATACTTCTCAAGAATATTCGGTATCGTGATCGAAGGGATTCTCTACTGCCTAAAAATGACACCAGCCCTAAAAACCCAGCATCAGTCAGGCTCGAGTTATTGCACGTCCATTTCTGAGAGGACTGTCTTAAAATGCAAATATGGCTCTAACAACAAAACAAAACAACACTCCCAGGGGTCGGGTGCTGTGTATAGCTATTGCTCGTTAATTCAGGCATACATTTGTTTTGTTTTCTACTCACAAGCACTTCCCCTCACTCTCAAGGGTGTCCTGCTAACACAGCCTGGGGCCTCAAGCATAAACCCAACACTTGTTATAAATAGAAAAGCATCGCTATCTGATCGTTCACGCTGCAGAGTCTCGACCAGGATCTGACGGCAAAATATTAAACTCTACCATACACCGCGAGGAGCTGACACTTTGTAGGCCGTGACGCCACCGCGGATGACAAGATAAGCTGTCGGTGTAGCTCTCCGAGCTGCCTGCCGGCACCACGCCTTGGGCAAAAATGAGAAAAAAAAACATATATATATATTGCGTAGCTGCACAGGAGGTGTTTGCAGTGATAAGGTGAGGTAATGTGACTCAACCTGTCTGCCAAGTACAGGCACACACAGGACGGGAAGTGAAAAACGAGAGGAAGTTAGTGAGTCTGAGAGCCCGGAAACTGACTAACCTCAGCGTATCACCTGTAGAAGCACAGATCACAGACGTTGTGTGTGGATGCAGTGCAGACGTGCGCAGGATGCAAAACTTCACAAAGTACAAAAACATTCCGACAAAACGCCAAACCTGTCAACCGGCTGTCTGCAAAGCCACACTTGCCGGCGCGAGTGCAACGTGTTCATGAAGACAAAGGAATGCCAAAGTGAGACACGTGACGCCGTGCGCAAACCTCTCGGCATTTTCTCTCCTGGCAGAGACAATTCCTGAAATGCAAAGGAATGCATTCCTGTGGCCTTGGCGGTTCAGGTAGTCAGAGGCAAACAAGAGTTCTCTCCTAAAACTACGTGAAGGTCGAGTTCCGTCTGGCTGTGTCAATACAAACTTTGTCAATAATCCTTGAAAATACACAAAATCCGTCTGGTTTCTATGTAAACATGCGACTGACTGATGTATAAGTTTAACGGTACAACTGAAAGGATGAGCTGAGTTTTTTGTCATCTGAAGGAAGGTAGGAAAAGGTGAGGATTAAACCTACGTGTAATTCATATCAAAGCCAGAGGTTATCTCGCCCAGTGTTGCACGGCTAGAGGACATTCAGGACGACAGGCTTTAATAAATCAGTGCAGTTCAGACCTAAGCACCCAGTCATGTGTGAGGGCATTATTTATAGCCAGTGCATAGCAGCGATGGTAAATGAACATCACAGCTTTGAGCCCCAGTGTCTTGTTTTTATCTCAAAACAACTGACAAAGTGTAAAATAAAATAAAACAGAGTTGTAAGACTATCATTAGTCATTCAGCTGCTGTACATGCTGCAGCTCCTTCCATCGACACTGAGCAGCTGTTTTGCTCCTGTAGGCCTACAGAGCCTGCATGGTTTCTGAAACAGTATTTCAGTGTTTTTATGTAAAGTTGGGAAACAAGTGGAGCTTGCTGCAGACCAGTTCTGGATGCAGAGTGATGTAATACTTCATTTCCTCCAGGCTTTACATTGTATGCCTCAGTATGCTGAACACCAGCAGGCCAGTCTGCCCGCTTTGTCACAGCAAAACTGCACCGTATTTAAAGCCTATGCCATGAGAAACAAGATTACACATTTTTTGAAACATATGTTTGTTTGTTTTTGTTTTAAAAAGTGCAAACACTGATGTAACTTAGGGGAGGAAACATGCATTTGCAAAGGACTGGGCCTCTTAATGGCATAAAGTTAATACAGTTGTATGTTGTTTGAGTCATATATGTTAAGAAACAACATTTAACCAAAATATTGGATAGTGTTAAATAGGATGTAACAGTGGCATTTTCCCTCATGCAGCTCTGTGCATGCAAAACTCTATTTAAAATCTTCCAATTTAAAGGTTACACAACTTGATGCATATTATTAGGCTTCTTGCAACATGATTTACAACTGTACAAGAGTCACTTTAATCTACTGAAAAATCCGGCGCACATATGATCCATCTAACAGTTCTAGTGTTTGATATAGTTTAAACTAAGTGGCTGCTTGCCACGTTAAACCAGAGGTCCACTGCTAGCACCAACAACACACGTTTCCGGTAGCAAACAGTGTGGAGAAAATAAAAAAACCTTAAATTTGATTGAGTTAAAGTAACGCTTGGAATGCAACATATATGCCGAATTGACGAAAACAACATAAAGATTGAGAAAAAGGCTTTAGTGTCACTTAAAACAGCGTATTACGTCGCCAATGAGTAAGGAAACCCTAAATTGCTACATCTTTCTACGGTGTTTGGAGCGCGAGGGAAGGCAGCCGGGAGGGTGGTGATAGTGGTGGGGCTGGCGGAGGGGGCGACGCTGTCAAAGCACATGACAAACGCGGCGACAAAGTCTGGTGACTGATGATTTTTACAACACACTTTCTCTGTATTGTTACGATGAGAGCAGAAATCACATTCCGAGCATATTTGCTCCGCAGGTCCGCACACGGCCGTTACGCACCGTAAACAAGTCGACGTGGAAAACATGTTTACTATCTCTACACTGCGTAACCGGAGGTCGAACAAAAAAAATATGAAACGCAGTAACGCGACAGTAACGTATCCGTCGCACGTGTGTGTAACTGTGTTCACGCTGCATTGTTATTATTATTATTTCTTTTTTTTTTCTTGCATGTGTCTTTGTGGATGTTTACCAGGTTGGACTGTGCACATACCCTTGTTCTCCGGTTGGTCTGTGTCAAATGCATCCACAGCTCAGCCTTTGCACTGGATGTAACCAACTGACAGTCTTCTGGTCGGTGGTGGTCGTCCACGGCATCAACAATAACGCCCTTTTTCCCCTTTATGGTGCGTCGTTGCTGTAATCACCAAAGTGTCTCCGTTAAATTAAAAAAATTAAAAAAACACAAAAAAAAAGGGAAAAAAACGTGTCGGTGCTTCCTGATTGAGGTACAGTGGCGGTGATGTTGTTGGTGAGGGGTGGGGCGGAGTGCAGCTTTTTAGTCCGCCAAGAAATGTTGGCTACAGCAGCACGTTGGTGCACGTCTGAGCATGATTAGTGGCTCGTGGCTCCACAGTGGGGAGGGTTGGAGAAATGCGCGCAGGGTTGGAGTGATTTTCAACACGATCTCACGCTCGCAGAAAAAACGAGTCAGACGGCAGCAGGATCCTCTCAGCAGCTGAGACACGGTTGCGCAACGTTTATCAGCTTGCAAGATCAGTGCCTTGCTCAAGGGCACTCTGGCTGCAGAGGAACAGTACCTGCTCGTAAAAGTTGCTCATAAAACTGATCTCTCCCACCATAATGTCCAACATCAGGATTTTCACAAGCTTCATTTACACGTTTTTTATTTTTTTTTATTTTTAGGTGTAAAATTTTAAAGGTACATTTCTGAAGCCTTACCTCTAACTGACTGGGGTAGCAGTGTCAGAAGCTTCATTATGAGCCAAGTATCTCTGTTCATTAAGGTTTATTTTCCTCTAAAAGTAGACAAAACACCTCAAAATAAAGTGATTCATAGCTACAAATGACTTAATTTTCCATTAATATGAAAATGTGAAAAGCCAGCCCCTTATGATCCTATCAGCTTAATTAAAATTGAGAATTTACAGAGTAAATTGTTTTCATCTTAAACTCAGTTTAATTTGAGCTTTTTAACAAACCTTAATGTTATCAGTTTAAAATTCACAAGTAAGGATCCATTAACAATCCATTCATTAATAATTAATTTAGCACTGAAAGCAGGCCAAACACTTTCAAATCCAAGTTTAGGTGTAAATTAGGAAGCCACAACAATAACAGTTCAAAATCTCTCAAGTTGAAACTGTCCCAGATGAGCATTGGACACAGTGAGGACTTGACAGTGTTGTGGACGGACTACATTCAAGATTTATTTCTTTGTCATTATGCAAAATAAGACTATATTAAATAATTACAGATGTTTTCTCTTTGTGCTTCTTACCAAAAAAAACAAATTACAATAAATAAGTAATAAAAATAAAATTAACAATCTGCCAAATTTGCCACATTCAGACAAATATCAGACTATGTTTTTGTTTTGTTTTGTTTTGTTTACCAAAATGTACCAAATTGGTACATAAAGTTGAAGTAAAACTGACAGAGCTGATCTACATTAACCCCGTAAAAGTCAAATATATATATACATAAAGATTTTTTTATTATTATTATTATGTTGGGGGTTTTTTTTACATTTCAGGTGTTCTAGAAGCCTCTAATGCACAAATTACAAACTTTTCAATTATTATGATTTTATTTTATTTTTTTTAATGTTTTAGTAAGTTCTTAGGGGAATTGCATAACATCCCGACGTTGGGTCTAGTTGGGAGCAGAATTTCTGTATTTCTAATCACATTGTCTGAACAAATATGCAGAAAAAAAAACTATGGCCTAATTTGCGGCTTTGATCGAGGATGTAGCTCCATACCATTTTATATAATGAAAGATAACTGCAAAACACCGCTGTATTTTATGAATAATCCTTTAGTGTTTAATTAAAATGGGATAAAATGTAATTTAAAACAATATTGAATTTCAATCAAAGTGTTCTGTCATGATCATTTACAATTATAGCCCCAAAAACAATTATTTTCTCCTGAAAGTTATCTAATTAATCTCAAAATCGATCTCTCTATTTCAGATCTGATCAGTTGCTTTCTGCACAAAATATAGAAGACCTCTCTTTCCTGCTGGTATTCTGAAATGGGCAAAGTATTTACAGGCTAAGTCTTTTAAATGCAAATTAATCCTAAAACTGCTTACACATTCCACTCAAGTCAACACATTCTGGCTGGCCTATAATCCTCTCTGCCTACCATAGCAAAAGGAAAACATGCAACCAATTAGAGTTTCTACATCTCTGCAGTCAAGAACGCTCACACCTGTCCCTCAGCAAGGCCACAAACATCCCTTAAATCATTTCAGAACCTTTACAACAAAACAGGCAAAAACCCCAGGATCAGTTACATTTTTCTTTCCTATTTCTTTGGGTAAGATACAGATACAGCTTCACATATTGTGTAAGGAAAGACTTTCAAGCCCTGCATCAGGAAAGACTCTTTAAGCTCAAAAATTGAAATACATTTAGAATGTAATGATAGTGAATCGATATATTTCTATTTTTCAAAATGTGAACATGCGAAAAGTGCAACATCCCATGTAATCTGTCAGATGCACATGTTAATCTGACGACCATCATCACACAGAAACGTTGAACAAATTCATAACAAACTCAATTTAATAATTAAAAAGGCATTTATAGAGTTTTTGTAACAGATTTGTTGTATGACACCTAAGCTATGGGCATTACATTGTTAACTACGGTGGCCTACAGGGTGAATGACGTGCATAAACAAACGAGCTGCATATACATGAATGACTGCATAAACAGAAACAAGCTGCAAAAAGAAAACACTGCATATACAGACACACTGCATAAATGAAAACAAATGCAAAAAGAAAACGTCTCATATTTAGTCACACAACGGAAGTGCCACAGGCCTCTAGGGGCAGTAGTGAGCTTTTCACCTGAGAGGCAGGCAAGTAGCATTAGTTGAAGGATAAGCTGTATAAAAAAGGTATATATTCTCTTGTCTACGTAGATAAACATAATAACAGTGACAACACAGGGTGACGGTAGTAAAACACCACTTCAGCACCCATATAGTCATAGTGACTTAAAAGCGAAAGACTTCAAAACTGCCCCTAGAGGCCTGTGGCACTTCCATTGTGTGACTGGATATGCAGCGTTTTGTTTCGACAGCGTGTTTCTGTTTATGCAGCGTATTCATGTATATGCAGCTCGTTGGTGTATATGAATGTCATCGGCCACCGTAGCACAAAAATATGAGTAATATTGTAGTAGAAAAGTGTGAGTGCTATCACTGAGAGAAAGGTCTGTTATTTGTGTGTGTGTGTGTGTGTAAAGTTATAATTTAAGTCTCTTCCAAAAAAAAAAAAAAAAACATAAATGTGTAAGTTTGCACCAACACTTGTGTAAAATCAACCCAGTTGGACTTGTATGGACTCCCTAAGGAATTTTAAAGGAGCTTCATGTGCTTGTCAGTTATTTTTGTCTGCTTGGCCTGAACATGTTTACGGTGAAACACAATGGAATTCCCCTCCCCACCACCATAAGTCATCTGCATTCCTTTTTACACAGCAGTTTTTTTGTTTGTGCTACACTTTTGCATTTCGGAAACAATGATTTTGCCTCATTGATAGCTTCTGCATCAGCCATTTAGCTAAATGTCATATTTTAAAGTGCGATATATTTACTAGATGTATAATTAGATGTGGTGTGCACTTAATAAACGATAGATGGCGCATTCTTTGTCATTTTATGTAGTTAGCATCCAAATCATTCATATCCATGCCAAATCTATTTGATCAATAGGTCTGTTGTGACTGAAAATGTGATGGCCCGTGGCCACCAGGTGTGTGTGCTGGACCCAAAACGAAAGGGAGACGGGAAATGAAGGGAGGAATAGGTTTATTTTAGGGGGAATCCAGGGGGTGTGGGGCACCAGGAGGCAGGTAGGGAATCCGGGGCAGGTGTGCAGGTTGCAGTGGTGGTGCAGGAGGAGGAGTGTCCGTGCTGGTGCTGGTGTGGAGGTTTTCTGTGCCGGGGCTTGTGTGAAGGTGTTCCGTGCTGGTACTCGTGTGGAGGTGCCGGTGCTCGTGTGGAGGTTTTCCCGTGCTGGTTGGTGCTCGTGCATGGTGGGAAATCAACTAGTGTAGCCGTGAGGGTAAAGGCTGGAATGCAGGGCAGACAGCTGGATGCTGGGGCTGGCGGAGAGGACGCTGGAGAATAAACAGATACACACAGTTAGTCGAAACTTGAAAGTTACGAGGAACTTACGAGTTCTAAACTGCTGCTAAGGGCCTGAAAGTACCACTCGTGGGGTTCACAATCATCTGGCACCGGAGTCTCGTGAAGCAGTGGCTTTTAGGCTGCCTGCTGATTGAGCTGATGAGCTGCAGCTGAGCCAGCGTCCTCCTCCGATCGGCCCCACCCAGCCTGAAAGTGAAAACCACGCCAGCCAAACACACAGAAAACATCCATCCATCCATTTTCTATACACCGCTTAATCCTCACTATGCTGGAGCCTATCCCAGCCGACTTAGGGCGAAGGCAGGGGACACCCTGGACAGGTCACCAGTCCATCACAGGGCCACACTTAGAGACAGACAACCAAGCACACCCACATTCACACCTACGGACAATTCAGAATCACCAATTAACCTCAACATGTTTTTGGACTGTGTGGGAGGAAGCCGGAGAACCTGGAGAGAACCCACGCTGCACGGAGAGAACATGCAAACTCTACACAGAAAGATTCCGGGTGTCCTACACAGAAAACAGAAATCCAAAAAACACACATCTAAAACAAATCCATAATAAACGAGTGACTAAAGATGGCAAGGCGTTGTGTTTGGGATGTTAATGGAAGATTTTAACTTAATCTTTCTTTTTAAACATTTTTGCTTATAATGCCATGTATGAAATGAATCATACCTCTTGAAATTGTTTTCTAAAAGCTTTCATACTATTCCAAATGGCCCCGGTCCTTTATAATATGCTCTACAGCATTCTAACACACTATACATTGACAACAGCTGATGCAATAGTTCCCCAGTTAATTATGAGTCAAGTCATCGCTATAAACCAACAAGCTTCGTAAGCTTCCTGCTGCATCACATCAGTTGTGCCTTGGGGTTATTCACAAGATGGGGAAAGGCAATAAAACCATAATGTCCAAGTGTGTTGAAGCATCAGTGGCTACAGTGCGAGGCATAATCAAAAATAACGCAATGCTTCCACCCCGATCCCTTCCCTGACAAGAATGAGAGGCCAATTAGAATCCAAGGAACCCCACCAAGGCCACCCTCATGAACCTGAGCAATTCTGGTATCAACATCTCAAGGCAGACACTCTGCATGAGGCTGGTCTCCATGGACACCAACCAAGAAGGACTCCACTTCTCCAAGACAGGCACAGAAAAGCTTGCTTAGCCTTTGCAAAAGCTCCCCTGGACAAAGAAGTAAGCTTGTGTAATCTGTAATCAATTCTGTGGTTGGATAGGATGAAAGTGGTGCTATTTTGACACAGAAACACGGATTTTGTTCGGAGATGGAAGGAGAAGCATTTAAACCCAAGAACAGCATCCCCATGGTCGAACACAGTGGTGAAAATGTAAAGCTTCGTGTGTGTTTTTCAGCCAATGCATCAGGCAACCTTGGTAAAATAAATTACACCATGAGAGCAGAGAATGGCAGTAAATTAAAATTCTGGAGGAAAACAATCTAGCAGAAAAAGAACATTGGACCTTCTAACAAGAGAATGATCTGAAACAAACAGCCAAAGTAGCCAAACAAACAGTTTAAAGAACACAGTACACATGTTGGAGTGGTCCTACAAGAGTCCAGATGAAATTGAGAATCTGTGGAGGGAACTGAAGACCAGAGTGATGAACACAATGTCTTACCTTTTTCTTTCACTTGTTGATGTAATTTCAAGCCAAAGGAAACTTCTTGGTCAAACACAAATTCCCTATACATCAAAATTTAGAAGGGGTATGAATAATGTTAGCCATAACTGTATACTATACAGTTGAAAGTCTACATACACTGTATAAAAAGAAATATAACTGTTTTTTTTTTCTCACTGTCTGATATTAAATCAACTAAACTTTTCTTGTTTTAGGTCAGTTAGGATTACCAAAATTGTTTCTATTTGCTAAATAATAAGAGAGATTTATTTTTTATTTTTTTAAATTACTTTCTTCAAAGTCAGAAGTTTACATACATTTCCTTAGTATTTGGTAGCATTGCCTTTAAACTGTATGATTTGGGTCAAATGTTTTGGGTTTCCTTCCACAAGCTTCTCACAATAGTTTGATGAATTCTGGCCCATTCCTCCTGACAGAACTGGTGTAACTGAGTCAGGGTTGTTGGCCGTCTTGCTCCACACGCCTTTTCAGCTCTGCCAACAAATTTTCTACAGGACTGAGATCAGGGCTTTGTGATGGCCACTCCAAAACATTGACTTTGTTGTCCTGAAGGCACTTTGTAACTAGTTTGACGGTATGTTCAGGGTCATTGTCCATTTGGAAGATCCATTTGCTCCCAAGCTTTAACTTCATGGCTGATGTCTTGTTGCTTCAATATTTCCACATAATGTTCTTTCCTCATGATGCCATCTATTTTGTAAAGTGCATCAGTCCCTCCTGCAGCAAAACACCCCCACAACATGATGCTGCCACCCCTGTACTTTACAGCTGGGATGGTGTTCACAGGCTTGCAAGCTTCCCCGTTTACCTCCAAACGTTAAAATGGTCATTATGGCCAAACAGTTCAGCTTTAGTTTCATCAGACCACATGACATGTCTCCAAAAATGAAGGTCTTTGTCCCTGGGTGCATTTTCAAACTGTAATCTGTCTTTTTTATGTTGCTTTAAAAGTAAGTAAGTAACGTCTTCTTCCTCTCTGAGCAGCCTTTCAGCCCATGTTGGTTCAGTACTTGTTTCACTGTGGATAATGACTCTCTGACAAACTTCAGCAGCATCTTCACAAGGTCTTTTGCTTTTGTTCTGGTGTTGATACGCACATTTCACACCAAAACACTTCATCTCTCTTCTACACCTCATCAGTGGCTGAATGCAACTAATCTCATTTACTGTATTTAAATATTTTAATTACATGTTATTGATCCCTTTGGTGCATATTGGGCCTTTTAGCCATTTATTTCACAGCTATAGCTACTTTGCAGATTAGCTTCCTTGTGCAATTTGGGAATTAAATTGTCCAAGTGGTTAATTTGTCATGGGATTTGTTATGATTTTGAGAGTACGTTAATGTGTTTAATATATAATAATGATTTACACCAGCTCATTGGCATGAACTTACAGTAATTCTATGGAGAGATCCTATTTGGACGAAGTTATTACATACAGTCCATGTTTTCATTTTCAACACTTAACTTAGAGTTAATTTCTTTGAGATGGAAACTTTACAAATGCAGCTCTTTATTTTGAAACCAAATGTTGTCTTTTAAGAATTACATGCGCCAAGTTATTGTTATCTATTTAGAAATACTAGTGTTTTAGAAATAGCTTGCCCTGAAATCAAGGATTACCATTTTTATGTAAGCGCTGAGAAATTAAATATACACCAACTACTGATACTATCAGCTAATACTGTACTAACATATTTTTGAAAGAAAAATATTTTAATCAAAGATTTCACTGCTTGTTGTTTGGGTCCCCACGGTCCTTTGAATGATTTAGTTTACTCTTCTTTTCATTACTGCCTCTGAGAAAAATGATCAATAAGTAATAATCTCAACACCGTTCATCATAAATTCCAATGGAAGCCATCTTTCTGTTTCACAGAATCAAACGCGAGCTCTTTACTGGTGAAAGAATAATCAATTCTAAATCATATTCTCTGCCAAATCGCTTATGACTTTGAAAATGAGGTCTAATCGAGAGCAGACCTCAGCTATGGAGCTCCAGCTGACCTCAATTTATCTACTTGCTGACTTGTTGAAGCTCCATTCTTGTCTGTTATGTATAGGGGATTGAGATGGCATGACAACAACAGCAGCTCAATGTTGCTGTCATATTGTTGTAAGTTGTGTATAAATGAGGCCTGGGTGACGAGATGATAGGTGGTTCATTATTCCAGTAAGAAAACTGTTCCATAGAGTATTCAATAGAGTCATTTAAATGCATTAAATGGCATAAAAGGACACAAAGACAACAAAAGTTAGGTTGCATAAGCAAACTCCAAGCATGATCTGCCTGGGCTCATAAACAGCCCATCACAACATATTTCCATGCAGGTATCCCGAGGCATTCTAGTCCACTGCTGCCTGGGCATCTTGTTATCCCCGTATTCTTTACAGGTGCGAACCAGTAAGCAAGACGGGCTTCAAGGTCCAAAAAGATCCACAAGTTTATGCCCACCACCACCTCCAACTTTGCAACTGTCTCTGAAGATTGACAGACTTTATGTTGACGTGTGCATGGACGCCAGTATCCCATCCGGTGACACCTGGTTCATTCCAGCCATTTAGAACCCTTAACTTGCTTCACCCTGGTCATTGTCTGTACGCCTCTGGTTTAGCTTTCTTTCTTTCTTTGATGTGTTTTACAATTTTGTCAGTCGCTTTGGTACACTTCTCAGATCAGAATTGAAATTCTCAAATCTACTTGTTCAATCTTCACATCATTGTGTCACTTGTGCACATCAGAAAAGAACTTTCTAATTACTTTGAACAAGTTCTAAATGCTTTGGTACATCCATGCAAATGACTGTGTACAATTCTCTGCTGTTTCCTACATTATCAGTAGTTTATGTCATGTTGATCAAAATGTACCATAATGGATTGACTAGTCTCACCCCCCACAACATTTAGCAGCACAGCAGATGCCAGCAGAGGCTGGATAAGACACTCTAAAAGATTCTTTCTTTTCCTGCATCGCAAGAGAAGATATTCATTGTGATGTGAATGAGAATTTGTGGTCCAAAAGACAGGAACGTCAGGAGGTATAGGAAGGCCGCACTGTAATTCCTGCAGCACTGTGTGTACAGTTTCCCTATGTTCACATTTATACTACACTGTTAGATTGACAACATGATGAAGCAATTCTTATCTGTACACATTCACACAAGGACTTGTCATTCTCATGGCACTGATATGTTCATTGACACAGATATTTACTTTTGAGACATGAACTAAGGATTTTGAGCAATTAACTGCCTCTTGCAGGTAATCCATGGTATTTTGCTATTCGTGCGAATTGTTTTGAGGAATGCACTTACTGTTTTGTCGAGGATGATTCGAGACATGTACCAAAGCGACTGAGAAAAACTGTAAGATGAAATAATTCCTTTCTCCTTATTTATTTTGGAATGTATTTCTTTGTGCAGGCTTTTCATTGTAAGTGAATGAATTCCGTCCCTTTTTTCCCCCTCTTGGTCTTGATTGAAGTTCTTTATGCTTTCCTTATTTGTAAGTTCACAGCTAGTTTTACATATTATGTTTAATTCTTTTTTCACGTCGCTGCATTTACTTTGTTTTGGTTTTAATCTGTCCATCTGTTCAGCGAACCATTTTCATCTGTTTCTCTTTAAACTGGGAGACAGAGGGGAGATAGGAGACATTTTCTTTGATAAAAATCTGTCAAACTTGAGAGATAAATGTTCAGCAACATTATCAAGATATGTAAGATAAATACATAAAAAGCAATCTTCTTCCACATATTCAGAGTTTTATATATATATATAGGTATAGGTCCTGCCACATTTATTGCATGACAGATTGGCTGAAAAGAAACATGTTGATTGCAAACATATTTGCAATTTATCACAAGCAAATGTAATTGTAGAAAATATGCTATTTGCAGGTATTAATCCAAAGAACACAAAAAAAGGATCACTCGTGTTATACATTTTATTTATGTTTCAAAGGACAGCACACATGAATTAAATGTCTGTGATTTTGCCAGTGTCAGACAGACATCTAATTTTCAACCAGGCTTCACTGTGCTATATACGATTTTACAAGGCAGTTAAATTTGTGTGACACTGCAGAGTGTTAATTTTTGGTCTGTGAGACTTTTTTGGGGGGGTCACAGGTTGTCACATTACAGTTTGTCCAGCTGTTAGTATTCTGCCTAAAGATGATCAGATTTGAGGTTGTAATACGAGAAATCAAATCACCTATGATAATGTATCCGGTAGGACCAGGTCCAATTCATCCAGAGCTCCTGACAGTCACTGTCGAGGCTGGTTTTGTGGGAGTTTGGTGGTGGGAGTGGGTGGTGTGGGGTGGGGGATACTGGACAGATTCAACAATCTGATTGCTTACCCGGGAGATCAGCCCAAGGCAGAGAAAATGACTCAGCATTGTCAGTCATATAATAATAACCCATTAGCTTAGAGCCTGGACCCATTTCAACAGAGATACAGTAACTTGTTGTCATGGAAATAGCCAGGCCTCAGTCGAGTTAATGGGCCTAAAACAACATGGATTATCCATCAAAGGAACTCAGGGGAAGGGGGGGAGCTGTTGGTCGTCTCTGTAGGTCCTCTGTTTCTTTACCCTGAACTTTAAATCTCGATATAGTTCGTGATTGAGCTATTGACTGAACTTCTTGAGATCCCAGAGTGTCTGTTTTCACCGGTTGTTGACGAGGACAGATGGGGAATCGCAGGCCTGAAACAGACACATCCTCATGATTTCATGTTTTCATGTATCACTGGAGGTTTTGCTTGATTAGTTGCTAGACATAAATCCAGGTGTCTTTGCTCTCGTCTGAATCTGTCTGCCAGGTAATTACCCTGATTGAAAGTCTTCATGCATACAGGAGCAAGAGGACTTTCCTTTCATCTTTACCTGAAATGTCCATCATTTAGATGTAATCTGAAGGTCTTCCGGTTATTATATGTCACTGTACCATTTCAGCGTCTCCCCCCCTTTTTTTTTCCCCTTTTTTCCTTACATCAATGCAGCCACACACACACAGGCTGTATAGATGTCACAAAGGAAAGGGGCTTACTGGGTGGTATTACTTGACATTTTCCAAACCACAGAGAGAGACACCTAATATTCAATTTAATATCCAAGGATTTGAAGTTTTGTCATTGTAAGTAGAAAGCGCAGTGTACAAAATACAATGAAACCTTTTTGCTTGGCTGTTTCTCCACAGCATTTGAGCAGTGCAGCATTACAACAAAAGAGACTAAAGGATACAGCCTAGGATGAGATATGTAACTACATGCAACACAACATTTACCATAAGACAATAAAGCGATGACAAAGCATCAAGGGGCAACACAGTATATAGCCTTGCTCTGTGTAGGGTATACTATAGAAATTGCTGCAACAATTAGCAATAGACACTAAAAGCGGCAGAGAAAAGGATGATCTGTAAAATATGTCTTTCTGAGACAGCACATTGCGAAAATGTCCTTGATTGCAGACCACATTGCGATAAATATCTTTTGTGTTGTTTTTATTCATCCTTTGTGGGGCTTTCTTTTGCTGTGCTGTGCAGCTGTCATACCAGCATGTATTACACCCTGTAAGGATGGACTCTGCAGCACACTTATAGAAACAGGACTGCAGTGGATATTCCTCAAACTCTTTCCTCAAAGCCACCATGTGGTTTGTCCATTTGAGGTTACTGCTGAGAAATTGAAGAAATTTAAATCTGTTTCCCCAACAGATGTAAATGGAGCAACAAGATGTGATGCTGTTTTCTATAGTTAGTGACCAGCTTCTTAGTTTTCCTGACATGAACCCTCAGAAGGCTAGTGTTTATGGTTATTTATCTATTTTTATAAGTCATGAGCTGTCATTTAACTACTCGTCCAGAATCACATTCTGGTGATTTTTCATCAAAATCATTTTATGCTACGTGCCTCATTTAAAAACTTGTAAAATATAAATCACTTGCCCTAACTAGACTCTGGGGAAATGAATTGAAATTCTGCGCTCTTCATCACAACAGAAAAGTCATTAGTAACTCAACCAACAGTCGTGTGAGAAAAATATATTGACTTTTTGGCTGAACTGGGTTGAACTACAGGCTAGAGCAGAAATGAGGCAAGTATGGAAACAGAGTAGTAATTTGAATAGTTTATACTTTGTAGAATCACCTTTTTTTTTTAGTGTTGGTAACACTTGTGGGTACTTTTAGGTTTTTTCCATTTTTGTAGAACTATCACAAAAGTGAAACTTTTTTTAAAATATATTTTTTATTTTTTGGGTTAATGGCATTGTAACTGTGTCCTGCCGCATAGAAGACATTTTTGCATCCTGTCTACTTTCAGCTGTGGTTGTGCTGTTTCCATAGAGGTACAGGACTTCATATTACGGTGAATAATGAGCCCACAGTGAACAAAAATGTGGCAGGAAAAAGCAAAACAGGCCCAGAAATTGCTTGGAGTTCAGAGGTTTAGGAGACGGGTTGTTGTCCTGACACTATTCTGCCAGTATTGTTTAAGAGCTGTCTCATTGTTATTAGTAATCAGACCTACTGTGGTGGTGCAGTCAGCAAGCTTCATGATGATATTGGACCTGTATGTGGCCACACAGTCATGTCTTAACAAGGAATACAGCAGCAGAGCCCAGAACACTGAGTGCTGGTGTTGAGGTAGAAGAGACGTTTCTGCCAATTCACACATCGAGGTCTGTTGATAAGGAATTGTAGAATCCAGTTGGAAAGGGTTGCACTGATTTCTAGCAGTTCTTGGATCATCAGTTTGAAGGGGATGATATTGTTAAATGGCGAGCTGTAATCCATAAATAACCACCAGGCAGGGAAGTTTACATTGTATGGATGGGCCAGAGTGGTGTGAAGTGTATGTGTGAAATGTGGCATTGGATCTATTGTGACGTAAGGCAAAATGTACTGGGTTCAATCTATCGGGGATGTGTCCCTGCACCTTTCTCTCAAAGCACTTCATTGCTATGGTGGTAAGTGCCACAGGATGCTCTCCGTTAAGACAGCTCTAATGTGTAAGTGCACCAAGCATTTTTCTCTCTAATAAGCACACTGCAAGTGTTGTTTGGCCAGGACTCTTGCAGATTGTCCATGGATTGTCTGCAAAGCAGACAAGCTAAATCTGGCTCTATGTTGCTTGCATAAACACTGCATAGTCCTTCTGTAAAAGATGTTTTACCTACGCTGACTAAATCATCCAACTTGAGATATCAGGAAGAGAATTGTGGACCTCCACAAGTCTGGTTTAAAGCAACATAATAAAGCCAGATCACAGTTTGCAATTGTACACAGGGACAAAGACCTTAATGTTTGGAGACATGTCCTGTGGTCTGATGAAACTAACAGTGAACTGTTTGGCCATAATGACCATTGTACTGTTTGGAGGTAAAACAGGGAAGCTTGCAAGCCTGTGCCTGTACATCATGCCTGTGCCCTTAAACATAAGTCAAGAGTTGGTACCCATGCTAGAGGCTTTTAACAAACACAGGTTCCCTTAAACATATACTGTATAATTGCCAGCTAAATGCATGGATGTATTACCACACTTGAGGTATTGCAACACAAAAATCCCCTTTGACCAAAAAAGCATTTCCCTCATAGTCAACCATAAAAATCAAATAGCCATCAGTAAAACTCTTGGCAAGGCACCTCATCTCAGCCTTGTGCAGTATTAGATGCTGATCTGTCTGACAGGAATAAACCCCAGAAATTCCTTTTTCCAAAACTTTAATTTAGTTTCAACTTAGGTAGACCCGATGAGGTCCCTGGTCTAAGATACTAAGCCATTAATATTTAAATAAGAAAATGCTTACATGTCTCTGTACAAAAGTGACTCAAATACAACAGCAGCAGCCACCGCGGTCAAGTGTAAAGCGATTAAAGAAGGCATAAAATTAGATGAGACAGCGACCTCGATATTCATACGAGGCACTTCAGCACCTTTAATTTAAAGACGTCTCCTTTTTCTATTGCAGAGATGAATCAGTTTTGATTGTTCAGGGTTACTGAAATGTGCTTCAAAAAAGGGAGAATAATTCCACCTGAAACGCTCCATGGCTCATTTTACCAACAGTTGCACCCTATCTCTCCACATTTAGCTAATGATGTCCGAGGCCCTTAATGGATATTAAGCATTGCCTGATTTCACCTTTTTAGATTTAATCATGTAGAAGAGGGAAAAAGCAGAGATAACATCTCTCACACAGAGGAAAGCCACAGTCACAGGTAGGCATGGCAATAAATACGATTCGCTCACACAAAGACTCTCATTTCACACAGGCTCTGACTGATATGGTTGATGGCTACGGTGGAATGGTTTGAAAGTGTGGTGATGATACCCAGAACAGTCGCAGAAGTTCACCGCAAAGTATAAGGACTTAGCTCTCTGGAGACCACTAAATAGAAGGGATTAGTTTCCTCAGTATGTGTGGAGAAACTCTGAAATAGCACTGAACCTGTTAAAAGGCCGGTTTCATATCAGCCTTTGAGCTAACACACATTCACACACAGTAATTCAAGGTTCTTCTGAAGTTGTGTGGTGACCACTTACTCTCTGAATCAGATATGCTGTGAAAGTAATCAAAAGACTATTACTGTCAGCTCAAACTTTCACAAGCCTCAATAAAAAAAGACAAACTTTTCACTTTTGTTTTTCATTAACATAGCAGCACACTGATTAAGATGTACCTACACTATCATTGTATTAGAAAATAATGCAAAGCACGCTCTGGTTATCAAAACCCCTAACAACATGCTGCTCGGTATGCAGCAATGCAAGCAAAAAAAAAAACATTTACAGCTTGGATTTGTGTGAAGCTGATAGTATAGAAATATACCCAGCGTGATTATCCATCCCCAAATGTTGGAGCTGCATGCGCAATTGCATTTTGAAACCAGAGAGATGTGCGTGACTTTCCAAAATTAAATTGGCTGATACAGTGTTCTCATTATTTCCACTGATGATTATCCACCAAACACAGAGAGGAAACAAAGCCAGGGACAGCAGCAAGCAGTCATTCTGCACGGCCTGAATACTGTAATGCATTTAAAGCTACCAACAATAGATTTCCATCACAGCTGTATTTACTTTTTTTTTTTTTTAAAGTCTTAAATGTACAGTTGAAACCAGCAATCTACATACACTGTATAAAAAGACATATCACCTCCTTCTTTCCCCCCCCCCTTTTTAAAAAAAAAATAAATAAATTAAATGTGACTAAACTTTTCTTGTTTTAGGTCAGTTAGGATTATCAAAATTATTTCTATTTGCTAAATGCCAGAATAATGAGAGAAAGATTTTTTTTTTTTTATTACTTTCTTAAAGTCAGAAGTTTACATACATTTCCTTAGTATTTGGTAGCATTGCCTTTAAACTGTATGACTTGAGTCAAATGTTTTGGGTTTCCTTCCACAAGCTTCTCACAATAGTTTGATGAATTCTGGCCCATTCCTGCTGACAGAACTGGTGGAACTGAGTCAGGTTTGTTGGCTGTCTTGCTCTACATGCCTTTTCAGCTCTGCCACATATTTTCTACAGGATTGAGATCAGGGCTTTGTGATGGCCGCTCCAAAACATTGACTTTGTTGTCCTTAAGTCACTTTGTAACTAATTTGACAGTATGTTTAGGGTCATTGTCCATTTGGAAGACCCATTTGCTCCCAAGCTTTAACTTCCTGGCTGATGTCTTGATGTGGAAATACTGAAGCAACATTGCTTCAGTATTTCCAAATAATGTTCTTTCCTCATGACACCATCAATTTTGTGACGTGCACCAGTCCCTCCTGCAGCAAAACACTCCCACAACATGATGCTGCCACCCCCGTACTTCACAGTTGGGATGGTGTTCTCAGGCTTGCAAGCTTCCTTGTTTTACCTCCAAATGTTACAATGGTCATTATGGCCAGACAGTTCAGTTTTAGTTTCATCAGACCACAGGACATGTCTCCAAACATTAAGGTCTTTGTCCCTGTGTGCAATTGCAAACTGTGATCTGGCTTTTTTATGTTGCTTTAAACCAGACTTGTGGAGGTTCACAATTCTCTTCCTGATATCTTGGCTTATTTCTTAAGATTTTCCCATGTTGTCACTACAGGAAGCAGTGTATTTGAGGTATGTGGCTCAGGTGGTAGAGCGGGTTGTCCTCTAATCGCAAGGTTGGCGGTTCACTCCCCCGCCCCTTCACAGTCAAAGTGTCCTTGGGCAAGACACTGAACCTGAAGTTGCTCCCAATGGCAGGCTTGCATGACAGCTCTGTCGCCATTGTTGTATGAATGTGTGTGTGAATGAGAAAGACATTGTAAAGCGTGTTCCTCCCACGCAATCCAACAACATGTTAATTAGTGATTCTAAATTGTCCATAGGTGTGAATGTGAGTGTGCTTGGTTGTCTGTCTCTAAGTGTAGTCCTGTGATAGACTGGTGACCTGTCCAGGGTGTCCCCTGCTTTCACCCTAAGTCAGCTGGGATAGACTCCAGCGCCCCGCAACCCTAGTGAGGATTAACTGGTGTACAGATAATGGATAGATGGATGGATGGATGGATGGATGGATGGATGCATCCAAGCTCTTATTGGATGAAGGTGTCCTTGTAGGTAGTCATGAACCTTGTTGTAAAGCTCTGAAAGGGCAGTAAAGAATATGGTGTATCAGTGAAATCCTATGTTCTTTTCTACAGTGACGGGATGCCCATCCAGTGCTGTGAATTCCATTACCGTTCTCTGTAATTTCTTTGGCCTTGTCGCTCTGTCAAGGAAATTTCTGTTCCCTTTTAAAAGTGTTCTTGGGTTGGTGTTGCTTTGGTGAGTTACCTGAGTAAACTTACTGTGTTCTGGGGTGTTTATGTTCTAGGTATCACATTAGTAGTATTAACTGCAACACTGTTACTACAAAATGTGTGCATTACAGAGATTATGAGTAGCTGTTTTATTGCTTTTCCATTTAAAGTATTTTTACTTTGCAAACATCTTAGCTCCGTCCTTCTGCACTCCAGTCTGGTAGGTGGCGGCATTGCGCCTTTCACAGCAGCAGAAGAAGAAGAAGAACTGTGGTGAAGAAGAGAAAGAAGGAGAAGAAGGAAGAACTGTGCTCTCCCTTCAAGCCACCTGTGTAACAGTGGATATAAGGAGCATAGGTTCATGTTAACTAAAGTCGATACTGATCACTTCAAAAAATACCTTGATTGGCACTAATTCTGATCTTTGAGATCAGATCAGGACATCAGTTTCTGTTTACATTCACTACTTCTTATCTGTGCATTGTTGATGTGTAACAAAATGTGGTTCCTTCTCCATAAAAGATTAGCAAAACATTTTTTTGTCTCCATATGTCCATCCTGTATTGTTTACATGTTAGCAGTGTTGTCAATTCTTAGACTTTATTAGCATTTCAGTCCTACATATAGGTCGGTAGAATATGTGAAAACTGTGACATGAATGTGTACAAGCATTGGACTAAACACATGGAGACCAATTCACTTTGATAGTGGTCAAACATTGCACTCTACAAAAGTGGGTTTGATGTACTAACAGGAAGTCTGACATTTAGAAACACTCATACATATGAGAATATAAATACCAGTGCAGATAAAAACAAAAAAAATCTAGTATTCAGTGTATGTCATGCACAAAATATCAATAGTATGCACAACATGTATCATTTCATTTATTTGTTTTGTATCGGTTATTATGTGCCTGACCTTTGAATAATAATTACATCTTCCATTAAGAGGTTACATAAAATCCAATCATGTTCAACCTGATGAACTGTGGGTGCTCTGCTCGATGCCTCGCCAGTTTTAGAACAGTTTCTGTTTGCCAGGAGGCACAGCCAGAACAGGGCTGCATATGAGGACCTTGCAAGTCTGACAGGAGCAGAAACCACTGGTTTATTCCACCCTCACCCGTTCACAGGTATGGCTTCCAACTCTGCTGCAAGTCTGCCGGGACACAAAGCAATACAAAGCATGTCAGCAGAAGAACGAAAAGGCAAACAATAGATTGTATGAAGGGCCTTGTCTTCTGACACAGAGGCGATTACTGTTCACCTGGAAATCCTTGAAAGTCTTAGCATTCAATCATTCTCTCATTTAATCAGTCATCGGACTGCTGAAGCTTATAGGGAATCCAAATGTTTTGGACTGTTGGGTGTTTCTGTCTCTGCCTTTGTGAAGCGCTATGAGATGACTTGTTGTTGTAAATATGCGCTATACAAATAAAATTGAATTGAATTGAATTGAATTAAAAATAATATTTGTCATTTCTCTTACATGTGCACATCAGTTTTCAGATCATTATTTACAAGGGTTTAAACCAGGAAAACAAACTAATACAGAAGGAGACAAATTTGAAAGTTTTAAAATCTGTTGGAGGAACAGGGAGAGAACATGACAGTGTTATTATCACCACAACAGCCGATGTTTGTATCCTGAGGATAGATGAGATTCCCAGGAAACCAGTCATGTCTCTGAAAAAATTCTGTTCTACACAACTAAACTGCGTTTTCAATTACATTTTGAGAGAAAACGTATTTTCTGGCGGATTATGTTTGTGACGTATCGCAAATGCATTTCAAATAAGCACATCTTTGTGATCACAGAATAAATGGGGCTGAACGCAGAGAGAGTCATATATTACCACAAACTGTGCTATATTGTCATTTTGATAGCTAAATGTCATAAATCTTCCAACATGTAGTTATTGTTGTGAAAGTGTTAACCAAAGTGTGATATTTCCCAAACCCTATCCATATAGCTGTGGTGCCAAACAGCAAGTAAAAATGAAACATAAGTCCAAGAATATCGATCCACCACAAAGCAGGAACCCTGGTCTCCTAGATGAGAGTCTTGTTGGTGACTTATGCCTCCATCCTTACATAAACTTTGTGGCTTTTTCCAAACTGGTAGCCCTTTCTACCGTGTTACATTCTTACCTCTTGTTTCTTTCAGAACTAAATTCTGTTCAATTCACACCATGAATAAGGATGCAGTTTCTTTGTAGAGCAACTTGATTTTAGGAGACAGTGTTGAGGGAAGTCCAAGGCTTTCTGAAGGACCAAACAGCAGGCCCTGATGGGGTCTCAGCTGTTGTTTTTGAAAACATGTGCAGAGGAACTCAGAACAGCTTGGGTCTCTGTCTTTCAGAGGTCTGTTTATTCACATCCTGTCTCGTCTCTCCAGTAAACAGCCATCATTAATCCTCTTCTAAAAAAACTGTTCCCCTCGAGAGTGATTATTATAGATCAGCAGCCCTGACCTCTATTATAATGAGGTGTCTGGAAAACTTGGTGGTGTGGAAGCTGAAGGCAAATATAAATGGACAGCTAGATTCTTATCAGTTTGCTTGTAAAAACAATGATGGCATTGATGATGCAGGACTAACCATGATAGTTTTTTTTTTTTTGCAACAACCCCAAGGCCTGTACCACACCGCTGCACAGCATTCTCAGTGGATGTCTGTTAACTCATATGTCTTCAGGCGGTATGGCTCATTTTTTCACCAACGGGATCCAGGTTTTTTGTCAAGGTTGTGCGAGATTCCCCAGTCTGATTACAGTTTAGACGAATGATTGTACAAGCTATCATTCCAAAACTATTATGTTTTCTGAGGCCACTACCACCTTGAAACGTATGAATGCACACACTGACCTTACCGGCTTTAGCTCAGAGGGTAAAAACCACTAAGAAAACAAAAGAAATGGATAACTCTTGGCTCCTGGTTTACAACATTAGTATCACCCAGCTTCACTCTTACAAACTGACTGAAATCTGCCCTGGAATGCCCATGTGGATTCTATAAACGCACGGATTCAACAGCAACTCTACTTCTTGCGGCGACTCAGGGTGTTTTGGGGTTGAATTGAGGATACTGAAGTTTTTTTTTTATCATGCTGCAACAGGGTACATAAAGAATCTCAGCTTGGTTTGGTTTCTTATCAGCTGAGTTTAAATCACAAGTAAAAAGACTGGTCCATGTAACAAATAAACCGATGGGGTGAATGCTCTTTAAGAAGACTGCTAGGGAAGGAAAATTTCTGCCGACTCCTCTATGTTCTGCACTCAGAATATTAACCGCTCCCATCAGGTAGACGCCACAGGGTTCCAATTAAATAAGGGAAAAGATGCCTAAATGGGCATAGAAACGCTTTCAACCCTTTATCAGTGAATCTCCTTAGCTCAGGACATGAGGTGTGATATGAAATGATGGGTTGTATTGTGTGATTCGAGTACTTGAATGCACTTATGTCTGTGCTGCACACTTTATTTCTGTTTCCTGCACTATAATTGCTGTATTTTTTAGGCCCGTGATAATTTCCCAAGGGACGAACAAAGGTACCTTCAAGTAACCTACTGCGCAGATGCATTTGATGGCATGAAAGAAATTACCTGTGGCACTGAGAAAGAATCGTGTTCATACTGTATTTTTTTCTTCTTCTTTTTACATTACTGACGCTTTTGTGTTGCATGTAGTGAACTCTTTGTTTTACATTTCAGGTTTCTTAAAAATAGTAGAAGAAGAGGGAGGATAGAACAAGAAATGGGAATTATCGCCTGAATCTGCAGCTCCCTTCAGCTTTACAGAGCTTTAAAGTGAGTGCCAGCTTTTTGTTTAGCTGCCCAGCGTGTAAATTTTCTTCTGTTTATGTGCACTGTCAAAACAGACGATAATTCTCATGCGGGGCGAAAAGCTCCAAAAAAACCCAATTTATTACTACAAATATTTCTTCAGAAGTGGAGGCAGAAACAGAGTTCACATTCGACTTAAAATCTCCATGACTCCAGATGAATAGTAAGTCTACTGCTGCTGCATGTGTGAATAAGCAACTAACTCAAAAAGGTTGGGTTTGAAACTTATTTCCATTTCCTACAGTTGACCAAAAAAAGTTAAATTCACCCCAGTTATTATAGGTTCAAGAATGAAGGTTTCACAGTAACAGCTACACTTCTTAGTCATCACTTGACAACCAAATGTCACAGCGATGAGCCTCAACTTGGCGCTACACTTTAACAATTCAGTGCCTGCTCAGTGTCAGTGGGGTTACTAGCAGGTCATGTGGGTTATGTGTCACATACTGAAGTTTAATAAGCCTGCAAGAGAGCAGAAACTTTCACTGCGTGGCTTCATTTCAAGAAATAAAGCCGACTTCAGGTTTAAAGTTGGATGAGATTCAAATGTCTTGTCTAACTGTATCTCACTGCTACAAGACACTAATGAGTAATTCATGCTAATTTGAGCTGAAATGATGAGTGGATTCATTGATTATGTGACTGAAAATTAAATGAAGCAGCAGGAAAATCATTTAGGTAATTTTCAAGCAAAAATGCCAAACGTGACTCTTGGTTTGTGAAAATCTGTGTGTGTTTTCTTTTGCTCAGAAGCAAGCAACACATCTTTGTGGTTTGGATTGCTGCCGAGCTGACAAATAAAGCAAACTGAAATTGTCACAGAGGGTTCTGGGTAACTGTGACTGGCAGTTCTCACTTTATTTTCGCTAATATGGTTTATGGATGTTGAATCAACTTAACATTTTAATCAATATAGAAAAATTAAAGCAGCTGGTGGGATCCTGGGGATAAATATTAATGCAGCTTTGTTACAATAATGTGTTCTTGGCAAAGAGCGGTATGATAAGTTGATCCCAGGGGGGTTTCCTGAAGCGCACAGTTCACACACATGAAATTTTCATCAACAGCTCAACTTAGACTTTAAAATGACCGTTCAAGGCCTCTGGGGAATCTGGATGTCTTGGGGGAGCCGAGTAAATATGGACTACAGAAGAATTTTCTGCTTTTGATTTAAATGTGTTTCAGAACTGCAACTTTTTAAATAATCTCTATTAGAACCATATAACTTTTTCTCTTTTGGATCCTTCTGCATTATAGAGATAGATAGGATTTTCTACTCATTGGCAATAATGAACGTTAGATTATTGAACATTTTGATAAAAGTTGTCAGTCATTTATTCTGTTTCATCCACTTTTGAGGTATTTACATCATGCAGTATTTACATATTGGTCAAATAATGTGGGTCCATTCTAACTGAACTTTATGTATATTTGATGTATTACTGATATAAGAACAGAACAGATCTGACACTAAAACACAACTCTTCATCATAATGTTTTTTAGGAAGCTCATGTCCTCTTTTTGACAAATGAGAGTCAAACCCAAATAACTAAATTATAGCCCGACTGCTGAACGAGATTGCTTTGTGGTATATTGCAGTTTTGCCAGTACAAGCGTATAATCTCGTTACCTGGGTCATGCTGTGGCACAAACTAACTAGATCCTACGAAGAAAATGACATTTGCCTCTGACACCCTATATGTATATGTGGATCTAGTTAAAATGAAAACCTATGAAAGGCTGAATGAAGGCTTTGTTACATTTTCGTGTTTGTTTTTTGTATATTTTTAATTACTTGCAGTATATCCTCAATTTATGACTTGTGCAGGTATAGATCCACAAGTGGGATGTTTGCCATCTCTCGCTCTCTCTCGCTCTTTCTCTCTCTCTATCTATCTGAGTGTGTATATATATGCGTGTGTGTGTGTGGTATAACTGTATATTTAAAAGAACACACACACACACACACACACACTCACACACACACACACACACACACCTATATATATATATCATCGTTTCGGAGAAAGTAGAGAACAAAACATATCCACATACATTTTTCTCTCTCTTTTCCTTTTTTTTTTTTTTTTTTTCTGTCCTCAGCATTTCTTGGGAGGTGGTATGGATGCTGACGTGAACAGAACAGCCCGGCCCCTGCTTTAATATGAGGGAAAAAGACCAGACGCAGAGAAAGAGGCTCCAGACTGGATCAGCGCGGTCGATGCGCATACGCAACAGGTGCGCACCAGAGACTGAGACTCCAGGACGCACAGCGGCACGACTCAACAGAGCTGTGCAGAAAACCCAAAAGCTTTGTTTTGTTTTGTTTGTTTGTTTGTTTGTTTGTATTAGACACTAATGTATGAAACAGACAGAAGAAAAGGATTTTCTGAAATCTTGAGTAAACGCAAAAACACTATGAGCAGGTGTGCCAAAGGAGACGCAACGGACCATAAGCCACCACTCTGAAAACTTCGTGTCATGAGACAACAGTGGAACACAGACCTCCTGTAGGTCGAGTTGGCAACGTTTCGAGTTCATCTGAGGAGGCAAAGAAACAATCATGAACTTGTCGGAGTCCGTGTGGCTCTTGGAGGAGCCGTGGAACCTGAGCAGAGCGGAGGAAGAGGAGCAGAAACTTCTATTCGGGATCGGCATGGATAATTTTATCACGCTGCTGGTTTTCGGGCTCATCTTTACGCTCGGCGTGCTGGGCAACTCCATGGTGATCACCGTACTGGCCCGGAGCAAACCCGGGAAACCGCGCAGCACCACCAACATCTTCATCCTCAACCTGAGCATAGCGGACCTCTCCTACCTGCTCTTCTGCATCCCTTTCCAATCCACCATCTACATGATGCCGACGTGGGTTCTGGGCGCGTTCATTTGCAAATTCATCCACTATTTCTTCACTGTGTCCATGCTCGTGAGCATTTTCACCCTGTCTGCCATGTCCGTGGATCGATACATTGCCATCGTGCACTCCAGAAAGTCGTCCTCAATCCGGGTGGCGAGGCACGCTCTGATCGGAGTGGTGGTGATTTGGATACTGTCTCTGGCCATGGCTGCGCCTGTCATGCACTACCAGAACATTTTTCACAGAGGGGAGAATCACACCTTTTGCTGGGAAGTGTGGCCAGATCAAAACCAGAAGAAAATCTATGTGGTTTGCACGTTTGTTTTTGGTTATGTGTTGCCTCTGCTGCTGATTTCCTTTTGTTATGCAAAGGTAAGAAAGGCTACTAAATTGGGATGTGGGTCATTCAGTAATTGCATAAATCACTGACCAAGCAAAAGTATGTTTGACCTCCATTTCCTTGTTACAGGTGTTAAATCACCTGCACAAAAAACTAAGAAATATGTCCAAAAAGTCAGAGGCATCAAAGAAAAAGGTATGTATTAAGGTCCTTTGTTGGGTGGCTGGGTGTTGGTATATGGCTTATTTTGTAAAATTGTGTTTCTGTGTTTTAGACAGATGGAGTGATGTGTTACCTGGTAATGCATCAGTTAATATGACTTAAGCAATTACAATACAATTGCAAAATGGCACAAGCTTAAGTTCAAGGTTTTTAAAAGAAATATTAAAGTACACATTGTGTAACACATTTCCACTATTATCTGCCACAGTGATGAATGTTATGATGGGAAATAATGTCAGCCTTGACACAAATTGTAAGAAATGGAATCCACATGTTGAACCATCACTGAAAACTCCTCTATTTATCTGGATGAGGCTCGTTTTATGGTTCATGAAGCTGCAGCCTCTTCCTCTGTGGACATATGGTTTGATTCAAAGCAGAGAGGCCAGGGTCGTTGGCCTTTAGGAAGATGTATATCACGGCTGACTCACAGTCCAGCACACATTATTCAGCGAGGGATGTGCCTGTCCGTACCATATGCTGCACTGTTACCTCCGATGCAGCTGAAGGAACCCGTCTCCGGTTTTCCTCAGAACCCATATAATGAATATTAGTGCTATAATGCTTGCTGTTGACTGGCACACTCCAGCAAAGTGTCTAAAAGGCAATCAAACTACCATCTCGTCTTCTTCACTCTTGACAAGAAGCAGTTATTAGCTGTCGCCTGCTTCACTACAGATAAGTCTGTCTGTCTACTTCTCTTCACAACCTATGTAGCCAGAAGTTCAGATTCCTGATCAGCCTGGAGGGGGAAAGGTTTATGAGTATGTAAATGTGCTTTGATGTGTAGGCCGCCTCTCTATAAATATGCTTTATTGCATGAGGCTGAAAACAACTGTGGGAGGTGAAACAGGAATTTCAGATGTTTTGATGATTTACAGTGTTGATAGAGCAAGCGCAGAGGGAACGTTACACTGACAGCTTTGTGATAAACGGTTGGCAAACAGTGCATTAAACCCAGACTCTAATATATAGATTACCTCAGGTAGCTACTGTTAACCTATAACTAATGTCAGAAGAGACAGTTTGCACGTACATTCAAGCTGCTGAAGGTACACATTGACAACCACAGAAGCTGGTGTGAGGCTGCCTAAATGAATGACTTTTCTCTAAACTCTGGGAAATTCACATCTCAGTGCAGATCTATTGTGCCAGTTCCAAATTATGTTTGATTTGCAGTGTGTCTGTTTGTGTTCAGCACCTGTCAGGAGAAAGTACTTATTAAGAAGATTAATGTACAGTATAGCACAGTGGAGTCCTTTTAGAGTCAGTGGAAAATGATTAATGCATGTAAGTTAGGAAGCAAATAGATCGCCTACTGTCTCATTTTCACGTGTTTTGTTAAATCTTTATTGATGCAGGTAGATTTTTTAGTGTGTGTGTGTGTGCCTTTATAAAGCAAAACCCTGTTTAAAGTTAGTGTAATAGCATTAATAAACATAAATAAATCAGTCACAGGGTCTTTTAAGACTACTTTCAAACTTTTTAGAATTGTGTAAAAACATTAGAAAAAAAAAGCTGCACTATGAAAGCTCCCTGGAGAGAAATTTCTTTCTTCGCTTCTTTCAACGGTGGGAAGTAAAGGCAAAGCTGTTGCCAGGCAAAACACATTTTCAAGGGAAACAAATTGGTATGACACCTGCACTGTCACAGGGCCTAAGATGACTCAACTCCCTGTCTGCTTTCTCCTCACTGGAACTGAACAGCTAATCTAGTTGTTGTGTTGCACTTTGTGTGTCCTGCGGTGAACCTCCCACACGATGCTGCTCCTTGCGGGCCAGCATTATTCAAAGGAGCTAATCTCAACCTGCCTGTCACCAACATTTTAACCATAGTGGTGAAATTAGGTGAATAATATGAAATGTAGTTTGACACTTTGGAAAGTAAGCCTACTCACTTTCTTCCTGAGTTCTTGACAAAAAGATTAATACCTCACTTGTATCTGTTGGCTAAATATGTAGTTACAGCCAGGAAATGCATGATTAGCGTAGCTTAGCATAAAGACTGGAAGCTGCTTGTTTGGCTCTGTCCAAAAGTAACAAAATATACCCATTAGAACCTCTAGTCTCTTAACATTGTACAAAAATTCATAGAAAACTGAGACAAACCGTGGTTGAGTCATGTGTATTAGAGTGAACACTGGGTTTTTAATGTACCTATAAAGCTATGGTGACTTCACAGCCTTTTTTGGATCTCTGACTTACTGTTTTACTGAATTACAACTCAGGCTGACTTATCTATTGTCTAGAATAATGTGAATGATATACTGTGAATGCAGCATATATCTGTGGACATTTCTTTGCCAGAAGCAGTAACTGCCAATGTGTCTCCAAATGGTTGTTTGGCAAGAAATAATCCCACACATAATATCAGCCTCTTTGAGAATGGGAATTCATACATGTTAGAAAATGTGGCACTATTCCTTTACGCCTAAACTAGGTCATCTCCAGGGAAAATCATGATTGCACGAACTTCCTGATTTGTGTCTGCTGTCTCAAAGCATGAGTGGATATGGTAAGATGAGAATCAAATGAGACATAAATAAGTTGCAGCTGGCCACATGGTGTGCTTAGTGTGAATTGTTCAAACAAGTATTTTACTAGGGTTTCTGCAGCTCCCCGCCAGGTATAGAAGTACAATGTCAGAGGCAGCTGTGAAGAACAAGGTTACTCTCACTGCTGTTGTGAAACACATCTAGACAAACTTCTTATCGCCGCCAAACACTGGCAGTGAGAATCACACAGACTCAGAAGTCATTCACGCTCTCAGGAACCAAATCTAACTGAGGGTATTCAATCTTCAGTGATATGTCTGGAAGGCCTTTGAGATAAACCTGTTCAAAATAAACCTCTTCTCACATGTGGCTGTATGTTGTGTTAAGATAAAGACAAAAAGAGACTAAAAATCCAATAAAACCCAAGTATTATAACTCCAGGTTAATGTCGTAGAGACAACAAGAGCTTTGGAGTTCATTTGACTTGGCAGACAATGAGGTTTTAATAAATACTCAATGTTGAATGGGAGGTTAAACAGCCAGCAGTTAGTGCTCAGTGGCAGGTTTAAGAGTTTGAGTCAATCACGGTGTCCAGACGGAGCACACAGATGGTTATGGATAATTATGAAAATGAATATTTGGCCAAGTCCTCTTGAAGCTGTTCAACACATCTTTAAACTGAAATCAGGGACAGCAGATGCTTTAGAGACCTGATCGTGTTACTATCCTAAACTGAGTGCTAATATGTTGTGTGAATCAATTACCTGACACCCCAAATTACACAGTGTTCACGCAGTGTTTGTCAGTGGCTTCTTGAGTCACTCGCAGCAACATTAAAGCTGCAGTAGGCAGAAAAAGGCCAGAATATGACAATGCGGGCCTCCGTCTGCAGCTCGTTCCTGTCCTCTCCAACCACACAAGCACGAACCCATGCATACGGGTTAACACTAAAAGCTGCTATTCACCTGTTGCTTCAAATGGGATTCAAACCCCTTTGTTTTGAAAAGACAAAGACCTCTGTTTAGCCCATTGCACCGCCATGTCCTCACCATTGCTCTTTAAACTGTCTCAGCTGCTCTGGGTGAAAAAGTCTGTGATTGGCCAAAGTCTCCCATCACAGCCTACATCTTCTAAAGCCTGAAAACTAAGACAAGAGCAACGTCTAGAAGTCTAGTTTCCCACTCAGACTGCCTGAATTACAAAAAGCTGAAAGGTACTATCGAATGTTTGCTGAATGATGCCAAAAATAATACTTTAAGCATTTCTAATCTGTTGAGAAAAGTAAAGTTCATGCAGGATTTTCTAATAGGTTTTTAGTATCCTTTGTAGAAGCTTGCATGTGTAGCTTTTATTGTAATATTTCCATGTCTACTCATAGCCACTTGTTTATGGAGATAACAGAAATGTAGCACCAAACAGCAAAATGAGTTCCATTCATTGAAATGCAAAACAACACGAAGAAGAAAAGTTTGTTTTGTTTCCTCATGTGCGGCTTTTGATTGTGACCACGTAAATACATTAGTGATCTGTGACACGCTGAGATGATAAATAAGAAGCTGGATCAATGTAGCATCAATACCTGAATTTGAAAGAGGAATCTTGATAGCTTTTATTTAATTATTTACAGCATTTTAGTGACAAGCTCAACAAAAGACTTAAAAGCTGAAGGGCACAAATTTGATTAGTTCTTTCTTCCTGTGGTGATGCTGCTGTTTATATTAGCCTCACTGATGGCTCCCAGTGGGGAGAGGTGAAGATATGAATGTGTTAGTGAGACTATCCAAACAAAGCACTGCTATTACTGCAGTGCTAAAACTGTGGGAAACTCTCCCCAGATACTGTCTGTGTGCATTGGACTCAGTCCAATATTGACCTTTCATCTCAAACTGGATATGGTCCAGCTGGTGATGTTATTGCCTGTAATATAATTAATAAAATGCAGTGTCATTAACATTTATTTAAAAAATGGTTCAATTCTGCACTTTGTGAGAAAGTTGAAATATTGATCGCAAAACATTTCATCAGGCCAAAATTACTTTCTCATTATTGTTATTCTCCTTTCAAGCGGAGAGCTTTCAGCTACGACAATACCAACAGTTAGTTTATGTTGGTCTGAGTTGAAAGGATTCAAAAAAGTTTTGAAAGTGTTGTTCACACCTGCATGCATTTTTCTGGCCACCTGGGGACAGTGCAACAAGCTGTAACTGCAATATTAACGTATGAGGTGTATCCGAAAAGCTCCAGGACTGGTGTCACAAAAGATGTATTTCAAACCCAAACTACAAACTATGAGTTTTTCCCGTCTGATGATCAACCAGCACGTCTACAAAGAGATCCTGCAGTGTTTGCTTCGTTCAGTGCGCGAGAAGAGGCGAGACTTGTGGCAGGACAAGTTGTGGCTGCTTCACCATGACAACGCGCCTGCTCACAATGCCCTGACCATCCGACAGTTCCTGGTTGAGAAGAACATCGCCGTACTGGAGCAACCTCCCTACTCACCCCACCTGGCTCCGTGGGATTTTTTCCTCTTCCCCAAGATCAAGGGGGTCATGAAGGGGACCTGTTTTGAAGCCGTGGACGACATCAAGATGGCTGTGACAATGGAGCTGTGGAGGATCCTGGAAGAATCCTTCCAGGAGTTCATGGCGGCATGACAGAGAAGGCTGGGAAAGTGGGTTAGACTCCAGGGGGATTACTTCAAAGGGGAAAACTTTTAGTTTGTAGGTTGGATTTGAAATATATCTTTCGTGACACCAGTGCTAAAACTTTTCTGACACACTTCGTACATGTGTTAATAATCTCTAAACTTGTTAATGTGAACGTGTCACCTCTGGTTAGTCCAAACCAATATGATCTGAAGGTGGTTTCTGGCCACTTGAGGGAAATAACTGACACTTGAGATGCCTAAGCTAGCACTTATCTGAAGCCCTTTTCATACTCAGGAAATTTCTAATCTGTTAAGCAGTCATTCATACAGAGATCACTTTTACATCAATGTTCCTCATTCCTTCATAGAGAGCCACAGTACATGTATGATATGTGCCATAGGTGTGAGATTGGACAGTATATAAAGTGATCTGTAACGGTTCTGTGGGGATCAGGCCACAAATTTTAACATCACTTTCTAGATTGCTGTTTCGCCCCCTATAGATAACAACATCCATAATCCTTATCTATTACTGCGACCGCATGTGTCGTGTTGACAATGATACGTAAATGTTGCAAGGTTCTGCAGAAAAATGACTAAATGAGGTCCACATGTTCGGATGCCATCAGATTAATAGAAAGGAGTACATGTCTGAAAGGGCTTTTTACTGTGTTTCTTACTGTGCTGTGCATACAGCAGGGACTTTTCACTGAAAATACCTCCCTTTGTCTGCTGCAAATGAGGACTTCTGACTGACTATTATTATTTAAAAAAAAGAAAAATTAGTGCAGCTTTAATAATGCATAATAGAATGATCTTGTTGTAGCTCCCATGCTCACGTACAAAACCAACAAAAAGAGGAAAGGGTCTGAGAGTCTGTATCTGAGTACAGCTGAGATATCCCTGAAAGAAGTGCTGGAACAAACAGACTGTTCATCAAAAAGTTTGTTTACCCCTCATCTCTGGATATGTCATACTTTCTTGTATCTCTCCTACTTTATACTTCCACCTCTCTCTGCCCCCTTCTCCACTCAATATGCTTTAGTAGTAAGATTTCTAATTAACTTTCAGGCTCTTCTGGGTTTTTAAAAATTTATTTTTTATATATTTTCAATAGAGATGCTATAAGTCCTGCTACTAGGAATGTAGTGAAGAGGCTTAGCAGATCAGCCAGTGTGTGATTGCTTTTTTCTTTTTTCTTTTTTATGAAGACACTTTGCAGCTGTAACCTTTGATTTTACTGATGGCCCTGCTAGAAGTAATAACATCTACCACTATCTTAGATATTGCAAAAGTTTGAGGAGCCATAATTGTCACAGTAATTCCCGTGTCTTTTATACAGACAAAGCCTTTAGAAGAAAAAAAAAAAAACTTTTCATAAAAAAAACTTTGGTGAAAAATGATGTGACAAACTGATGGTCGGTACCACTACATTGCCAGGTGTAATTAGCATATGATCCAGACTTTTTTCATTACACAAACTTTCTCTGTGGACACTGATGACACATAAAGTGGTGGAATGTCATCAGTCCATCAGTACAGGTCAGGGGAGTGTATGTGCATTTATCAAGGATTTTCTAGCTCGACTCCAATGTAGTTAGGTGCCAGCTGCTCGTCAGACCATGCAAGCTACTGTTTATGTTTGTAGCAGCTGGATAAGCCATTGCCCCCACCATTGGCATTATTTTCAGACCATTTCTCACACAATAAACTCTTGTCATTGGCAAATGTACACTCGAAGCCCCACAAGCCTTATGAATGACAAGCTGCAGTACAGTCTCTAAGCCTCATATGCAGCTCTGCAGACATATATCTAACTGGAATGAGATGTCCCCACATCATCTACAGTGCGTAACGCTGCACGAGCAAATAAATAATTAGCACGAGCATTTGCATTGGTCGTTGATTCTGATGTGAGGATTGCAGCAGTGGCAATGTCAATAGAATAATGTGATTTATGTGCTACTAATCAGCTTAATGTAATACAATTAAGGCTTATTAAGCTCTGTATGAGTGTAAAATTGCCTTCAAATGAGCCTGCTGTATCATCTTGTATAACATCATCAATTTAAAGCTGCACTAATCATATTTTATGTCAACAGTGGATCCAATTACAATGTATACCGTGGAAGGGGTTGCTGGTAGTAAGAAATCAATAAAGAATGATTTCCATGTCGGCTGTTTCCCTCGGGTCTAACATACATTTTTGCAGATTTTAGTTCACTGTTTGGTGTTTCAGCGTCGTTTCCCACTGCAGCTGGACACATAGCTGAGGGACACTAGCTAAAAAAAAATGTTTAGCAGCCAAAGAAGCAGATGTCGTTCTCAGAAGTTGGAGACAAAACAGAGCCAAAAATGGAATCTATATTGAATTTACGTTCTTGTCTTTAGACAAATAGTCCTTAAGGGATGTTAGAACTACTGACTCCATGCATTCTATTATTAGTGTATCAAAACAAGTAATAATTCAGTATGCAAAAGTTCATGTACTGTGCTCAGATCATTTCAATATTTCACATGAACTTCTATATATTTATCTACAACACCTCTGATTCACAGTCTCACTTATCCTCTCTATGAAAACCAATGTAAACACGTAGTCTTCTTATGGTAAATTGTAAAGTTTACCATATTATATTACAAGATGGACTCAGAATGAAGAATAACATCAGAATATTAACAGAGAAAGGTTCTCCAAAGTACTAACCTCTCATAACCTTCCTTTATTAATTCATTCGACGTAGAATCTAAATAATGCATGTATATGTCGTCACTGGTTTGTGACAGGACTGACGAACTCTCTCCCCTGTTCCTTCCCGTCCTCTGTCTCTCCTTTATGCATCCCAGACTGCTCAGACGGTGCTGGTGGTGGTGGTGGTGTTCTGCCTGTCTTGGCTCCCTCACCATGTCGTTCACCTGTGGGTGGAGTTCGGGACCTTCCCTCTGAACCAGGCCTCCTTTGTGCTACGTGTGGCCGCCCACTGCCTGGCTTACAGCAACTCATCCGTCAACCCGGTCATCTACGCCTTCCTGTCGGAGAACTTCAGGAAAGCTTACAAGCAGGTGTTCAAATGCCAGATCGGCACCAGTGACTCCCCGCTCAATGACATCAAGGAGATCCGCAGCAAAGCGGACACGCCGCCCTCGACTAACTGCACCAATGTTTGACTGTTAGTTATGCCAGATGTCTCACTGGAACTAGCTGTAAGTCACGGTGACAGTCTTCAGAAATGCGTGTGATTGTGATGTAGGTAAGTAGGGTTGCTATGGCTGTATTATTCCACAGAAGCGCTGTTCATTGTACCTTGACTAGAGGGGGATGAAGCTACAGTGGCTGCAGGACCTGATTGCTCTCTCTATGATCTGTCTCTGTTTTAATATCGCGTCTCTCCTAACGAAAACCTGTCAAGTCTGAAACTCAGGAAAATGGTCCTCCCTCTGAGGTGAAACTGGATTTATTTGCAGACATTAGTTACATATCACATCCTGACTCATTACAAGCCAGTACATTAATAGGCGTGATTCAGCCTTATGTAATGAAAGTTTCTGTAGTTTTACTGTCTTTTCTGTTGCAAAAAATGATAGAAGGAACATTTTGAAGAACTGTGATTACTTTTTAAGTCGTAATTATTATAATTTTAAATTCAAACTCCAACTGATCCCAT
Source organism: Stegastes partitus (assembly GCF_000690725.1). Classification (NCBI taxonomy): domain Eukaryota; kingdom Metazoa; phylum Chordata; class Actinopteri; family Pomacentridae; genus Stegastes; species Stegastes partitus. The sequence goes on along the minus strand of NW_007578125.1, from coordinate 219,118 downwards.
CATGCTTTGGCTGCATGCATTGGCTGGTTTGGGGTTTTCTAGGAGTTAAAGGGTAGGTCCTTATTGGTTTTCTGATTCTTGTTGTGGCGTTGTAGAAAAACTGGTACAGTAGAACCACCGTTCATAAAGTAGTCAAAGGTAAACCTTTTTTAAATGCTGGAACTTGCACTTAGCTTAGCATTATCACTTCATGTTTGAAGGGCATGTGAATGAGACGACAACGTTAGTTTCACAAGACAGACTGGCGTTAGTCAAACTCCAGATATACATCTTTATTCATTAGTCTCATAGAGGTGTCTACTGGTTGAATGTCTGAAGTATTCCCATGTGCCATGAGCTCTGGGTACACAAACACTATTTTCAAACCAAAAAATCATGGTTGACTGAGCCACCACTTGCAACTACCATAGCTTATTTTATTTTATTTATCTCTATATATTGTAATTTAATGCAGCCAGCAGGTGTCACTCTCCGTGTTTCCAGTATTCAAGCAAATTTTAAGCAAACTTTTTGAATGTTGCAAAAAAATTTTTTACAAGAGAAAATACAAACAGGGCTTGTTTCCAGTAACTGTTTAGGATTGAATAATAGACTTCACAATGGTGCAATGAGGTGGTGTTATACACTACGTTACGCATAGCTGTAATAAACAGAGCAAGAGAAGTCGGGAGTAAAACCAGTTGTTTGCTAAAAACCTCCAAGAATACGAAGAAACAAACACAACTTTGGCCATCTTCAATAAAACGGAGGGAAGTCTTCAGGAACTGTTTAAAAAGGGAAAACTTGCAGTTATTCTGTGATGTTAGCAGGTAGTTGGCATGTTTCATGCTGTCTGGAGACAAAGACAACAACAACAGCAAAACAGCTAAATGTTCAGAATGTCAGAGCTTATTATGAAAAGAGGTTACCATCTCACCACTGTCTCTTTTCTTTTTCTTTTTTTTTTTTAAAGTAGAAAAGCCTCATGCAAGTGTAAAAACTTTGCCGCCAAATTGGAGAGGTTTGTTTTCTTGCAACTTTTTGCAATTGTTAAAAAAAATGCACACAAAAATACATTTTAAAAATGCAGTTACTAATTGTGATCCTGGACGCATAGCTCTTACATTAGCTGAAATGAGATGCTCTGGGCTAAAATCAAAACCAAGTTGCTGCACTAACAACTTGCATGTTCAGTGGACCAAAGCTGGCTACTTTGAAGGTGTGAAACCCAGCTTTTATTTTAGTAAATCTACCAAACTCTTTTTAGACCAATTTAGGCAAAGCGAAGACTGGCTTAACACTGCTGACATTGTCTTTGTAAGCTCCTCTGGGGACAGTTGCAGGTGAGGAGTTGTCCTGAGGTGGGCTCAGGACAGAAACCTCCCGTGGAGCAGAAGGGCAAAAGCTTGCTTGGTCTTGATTTTCAATATGAGTGCAGTGTGCAGCCATTGGAGCTCAGCAAGCTTTTTATGTGCCGCAAACAGTCCACAGTATCTCCCACTAGGGACACTAGTCAAAAGTGTTGCCTGGGAAGCTGTTGAACGGCAACATCTTGTTTTCTCTTTCTGCATGTGTTAAAAACAGAAGATGCAACTTGTGTGCGTGCGTGTGTTGGTGTGTTTGTTTTGGAGTTGTTAACCAGTTCATCAGAGCTGTGCTCTATAATGACAATGATGTATGTGTAAATAATTCATTTTTTCCAATGACCTGCCCATCACTGCTGATAAAAGGTCACCACTGTATATAGGAAAAAAGAAAACATCAGTGATTTAAGTTTGTATTTTAAACAGCTTTGATTGTAAATAATATGAACACTGAAGTTGAAGCTCTATATTTGGCTGTGAGGCTATGCTAACAGCTTTTGGACTATGCCGTGCTGTATGTTTTTGCACCCTTTCTGGAAGAAAACAATCAAACAGGAGATCCTGACGGAGTTTGTCATGTGTATGTGATGTGCCAAGCCTCCACACAGCAGCTTTACCACAGTTCAAACTAAGCAACATGAGAGCTTTATCTTGGACCTACAGTATCACATAGTATTTTGTATACATCTTTGGAAGTGTGCAGGAATGTCTGTTCTTCAAGTTTACCTGAAGAAAAAACAAAAAACAAAAAAAAAAGAAGTTACGCACAGCATGGATTTTCAGCCTGAGGTTACACAACTGTGTGTTTGTCTAGTGCAGTTTTCTTTTTGTTCTTCAAGCACCTGATGTGATTGATTAACACCGCCTTCATCCCGAGAGGAGGAACTAATCAGTGTAATCAGCAGACTATTTTCCTCCCCTGTTAGCGAGGATATCACGTCAGTGTCAAGGAATTTTCCCAGAGAGCGGAGAAGGTGGAGTTGATGACTTTGATCTCTTCAACGCTGACTGCACAGATGATGAGGCTCACTCATGCCGATGCAGGACTGAGGGAGAGTTTGAAATGAGGACAGATGCACGGAGAACCTAATCCTGGAGGCGTGAGGATCAGAACTGTTGGTTGGTGGGATTACGGTGACGCATCCTGTACATGATTGAATGGGATTCCTTTGGCCTAATTAATGTGGAACATAAAGTGTTGTTTTCTTCAAAATGCGCAGATAAAGAGCTCATGAACAAGATTTTATCATTCATTATTTTAATTTGGTGCCACTTTAGAATGCAGGCTTTAATTTACAGTGGAATAATTTAACATATATGAGATTTCAGTATAACTACTGTGTACTTTTGGACAAATCTAAGTTCAGAAGAAGAAAATCAGAGGATAGGGACTCAAATTACACTTCTGCATTTCTAGAATTACACAGTACATTTAAAGTTGTGGAGTTACTAATATGAACATAATGTACATTTTTGTTGTTGCTGGTGAACAAAACATTAGACTGAGTCCAGGAACAGTAGTGTACATGTGTTACTAGAGCTGTTAAATAGTCACTATATGTGTTTAAGACAATATCTGTGGAGAACAATCATGTAGTTTTGGAATCCAGTGAAAGAAAATCCAAAATAATCATCACATCATGGCAGCACTGCCATAGCTGGAGGTATTATGTTTTCCCTGTTCCATCCATCTCATTCTCCTGATTGTAATATATGTTAGAAGGCTCGAGTGAATCTCGTCAAATTTGGCACAAACGTTCACTTGGAGTGATGAAGTGATTGGAATTCAGGGGTCAAAGGTCACGGAAACCGAAATCATTCAGGAATTCATCGTCAATAAGGTCTAAACATGGTGATGAAGTGATGACATTTTAGATCAAAAATGTCAAAGGTCAAATCGGAACAGGCTTGGATTCAAACTGCAATTTGATTGTCTGTCAGAAGCAGAAAAAAAAAAAATCACGAGATGTTAATTTAGGTTTATTGCAGTAACAGTGTGTGAAGGCTGCAAAAAATATCACATAGTAAATATTAGATTAGCATTGTGTAGCATTATTTACTCATAATACCAAAGTACATTCTATATTTTACTAAGCAGAAGGAAAAAAAAAGTTGAAATCAATGTTAAAATAGGCTTCAAAGTTTACAGTAGTGCTTTACAGCATTTTACATATGAACATAATTTGTTGCCTCCTTGTTCTCAGTCCTTCCCATCTCCTGCTGTAATTTTTTTGCTTCATTAACTATTTTCACTGTAATACAGGCTGCATTCTAAAGTCTGAACCCTTCATTTTGCAAATATACATTTTTCAACATTTTGGTTAAAAAATTGAGTGACTTCATGCTTTAAAAAAGGCTCTTTTTTTTCAAAACATTAAAATGAGTATGCTAAAGTACATACATTTTCACATATCAGTGAGTAAGGCCATGTAATAAAGGTGCTCTCTCTTAGTGTAGGTTTCTTGTGGGATTTGCGTTTTTTTGTTGTCTTTATTTATTCATTCACTGACTCAGTGATATTTGTACAGCTTTTCATTGCTCTGCATTTTACTGAGGTTGTCCTGATGTGTCTTTTGAATTGTGTTTCCTGTAATAAATCAGCTGTGCTTTAAAAAAAAAAAAAAGACCAGAAAATATGGGGAGAAAAAAAAAAAAGTTTCATATCTTTTTAATCTTTCTGTGCTTGGAATGCAACATGTGAGGAAAGTTCTCCATATCTGGATGGGATTTTTAAATATATCCGGGCTTTTGATTGTGTCTCATGTAGTGCTGCTGATATTATAAAGTTAAATTAAACTATGTGGAATTTCCTTGAAGAGACGTTGTTTTTTTTGTTCTATGTTTTCTCACAAATTAAAATCTCACATCTCACTGAGGCATTCAGTTCTATAAAAGGAGCTTTCTCAAGCCTGAATTACACCAAAAAAAAAAAATCAAACCTCACCTCCTACGCTGTCACTTTGGGCTGGAGCCAAAAGAGAGAAAATTGCAGTGTATGTTCCCACCAGTTGGGATCCCCTCAGAGTTTGGTTTTGTTGATTACACACTAGTGGAGTACATTTCCTGGCAAATCAACCCAGTGATCCCAGGGAGCTCTAAAAAAACAGCCTGTTTACACATGATGCTTTGTTCACTTAACAGCTGGCTTTTTCAGGGCATTTCTATTAACAAAGATACTAAAGGTCGCAAGTGGGCAGGAGTTTAAAAGAACTTTACCCGCATTTGTTTTTGTAAAAAGCCTCACTCGGTGCACAGCGAGATGCAGCGGACAGTAAATGTACTTGTGTCCACAGGTGCACTGCTGAAATAAAAAAGAACACAAAGGACATTTGGTTACCGGCATGAAAACCAGGTCCGGAGGAAACACGGAGGGACACGGCTGCTCTTACCATGGACAGGACTGTAGGGGAGGAACCTGCACAGAACCACACTGACAATTTGAGATATTGTCTTTTTATGAGGCTGTACAGCTAGAATGACCACTGTTAGCTGCAGTATAGTGTCTAAACTCACATCAAACAATTCAAACATTTTAAAAAGTGGCTCTATGGAAGGAAACGTTGGTGACTCCAACACTTTGGCTCCTGATTTGCCATCACATTTTGTCCCTTTGGTCTGCGGATGACCAATAACAGACTTTTATTGTAGTTCTGAGTGAAATGTCTCAACAGCTCTTAGGTTATAAATGCTTACTGTGGCTGCAGGATGAAGTGGAATAAGTTGGGTGATTTCAAAACTTTTCATCCAGTGACATTATCAGGCCACGATTATAATTTGTCTAATACTTTGGATATGATCAAATCAAATCAAGTTTATTGTCATTTTGCTGTACATACACAGTCGTACAGGCAAGATGAGAGAGCGTTTCTTCAGGATCATTTAATTTGTAGGTTTTAGGAATGAATGTCTGGGATAGGCAAGACACTAAACGTTCACTCTTGCTGTCCCTGAAGGGGTCGCTGTGTCCATGTGCACTGCAATCACGTTGAACATGGCGAACCTCTTCAGGTCCTGGTAGGTCATCAGGGACACACAAAAAAAGACGCACACAATGGTGAAGCCGCAGATGCTGTTGAGAGCGAGCTGCCTGTCTGTCCGCCTGGAACAGTGTTGTCCTCCAGCTGTATGGCCGTATGGGATGTTGTCATGGAGCCATGTTTCTGTTTAAGCAAACACACAGCAGTCTTTCCACTCTCTGCAGGTTTCTCTCAGCAAACGTAGCTCGTCCAGCTTGTTGTCGAGGGAGTGGACATTTTAGAGCAGGAGTGACGGTCCTGCTGGTCTTGAGGGGTTAGCCTTTAGCCTAGCATGGATCCCGGCTCTCTTCCCCCTTTTTTGTTTACGTTCGCACCGTTTGCGCTTCCTTCTCTCTCAGGGAACTGCCAGCATAGTCTTGATAGGACTCCGCGTTGGTGCAGCATGTCCAAATCACAACCGATCGCCATAATTCCAGCGCCGTTCACTGTCCCGACGCCCAGCAACGTCTTCCACCTGCAAGTTTTGCGGAATGAACGTCTGGGATAGACAAGACACTCAAAACGTTCACTTTTGTGGTCTCCTGAAGGGGCCGCTGCGTCTATGCACGCCGCCATCACCATGAGTTATTAAACAAAATCTGTTGGATTAAATTCACTAACTCCACCTTTATCATAGCTACTACTGACACAACACACCCAAATCTCCAACCAAATTGCCTAGCCATCAAGTTGCATTGTGGGAAAATCTTGTTTCCTAGATTGAAGAAGGAATGAAACTATGTGCAATGCAAAAGACAATATCTCTGGTTCTGCTGCATCCACTTCTAGGTTTTTTGACATCATTGTCATGGTATTTGATGGAAAAATGCTGCTCGCTGAATGTTGTGTAGACACTGATAAAGTCCCTGTGACCTTGTTTTTTGCAGATTGGAAGGTGCAGGCAGTTCCTCACCCAAACCGATCTGAACTGGTTTCGATTATCAACTATGAAACTACTCTAAAGGCCAGATGTTTCCACACTCACCTGTAAAGCAGCAGTACACTCTCTTTAGTGGAGTTTGTTGCTGTGAGATTTAGCCCAGAATGTGTATTCTATTATATTATAATATTGATCTTATTACTCTGAACTGATCTCTTGTAGAATTTTTCTTATAGGAGTGCTCTTTGCTATTTGCTGTGAAGGCTAATTTAAATGTTATTTCCTGAAACTTAAGGACACCTGTGAAGTTACAGCAAGGTCCTGTCATGGGGGATGAGTGTCATAGAAGCAAAAATCATCTCACTGGTTGACTTAAAGCTGTACACACACACACACACACACACACACACACATGATTCCTGTCACTTTAGGTTCCGTTTTGTGACTTTCCAAAACTAACAAATCTCATTTTATGCAAGTCTCAGCTCATTCACAGGGAAAACTAATTTTTCTCTGCACATATTCAAAACTGAGGCAACAAACTCACTGCCACTTCTGATGACACGGGGAAAAAAGTGCTTTGAAAAGTCTCCTGCCAAAGTCTGGGTGCTATACACTGCATGGGCATGTGCTTATCTGTTGGCATTTTGCATTTCTAAGTCTTTATTACTCACCCTGCTTGTTTCAGATAACCAGAGCAGGTAACGCTCACCTTGTCTTGATTAATCTACATGAGTATAAAGATAAATCAGCACACAGACACATTTATTCTCATGCGAGGATACATTTTGGATTCATGTCTTTACAGTTTTCTGCCTGAAGTCTGCAGATATCTGAGTGATGAAGGCCGGCTTTGTGGATTACTGCTCTCGTCTTGGCCTAAGTCACAGGGTGCGTGATTGCGGATTACTCCCACAGCAACGCTTTCGGTGAGGAATAACTCTCTCTCTTGGAAGTGAAGAGCCACAGAAAGCTGATGCTGGCCAGTAGCTTTAGCTGCCTACTGACTGTTCAGTATCATCAAGGTGCAGATTTCAGGGGGGAGATGTGCACTTGTGCATTTGTGCCTCCTGTTAAAAACACCAAATGCAACCACGACTCATGGTGTCTGACGTTTGCGGTGTCCTTTAGATAAATGAAGACATTTTGGTCATAAATGGATGCAGAAAAGACACCTACAAATGTGGCAGGATGCAGGAAATTAAGCGTTTAATGCCACTTCCTAAATCGTCTTCACCATTAACGTTCAGGATAAATACACCTCTGGCTGACATCACAGTAATTTTCTTCCTGCTTTAAAAACAACTCTGCCTCTGATGAATACCAGCAAAACAAAACCTGTTAGAAATGATGAAGAGGGTAAGGGTTAGGCTAAAATTACATGTGCAGCTCGGAATTAATGACGCTCTCTTGAAGATTTCCGAGCTACGGTTCCATTTCCCTCATGAACTGGTCTGATCACGATAATGATTTGTAACTGCTCTTTCGTCAAAAACTAATAAACTGCTTTTCACCAAAGAAATACATTCAGGAAGTTGCACATCTGTTACGTGATGGCTCCCTTTCTCGTGAAAAACAGACGTATTACTGCTAATTTTACTCACACCTTGACTTCAGCACAAAAGCTCGGTGCCACTCAGCACCACAAGAGGGTAAGGGACAAAAAAGCACTCCGGCTGCGAGTCGCTGAAAAACCACATTGCTCATTCAGTCAGTCACTCACTCACTTATAAACAAAGACGCTGCTCGCTCTGCCCAAGCACAGGCAGTGCAGCCTCATTTCCCTCAATTGGCTGTTATCTAATTGATGTAGATGGAGAGAGAGAAGGTCGGCTCTGCTGAGCGGCGGCGCAGACTGCAGATACAAAATCAAAATGGAGAATATTGAAAAAGGTCTCCCAGTGAAAAGCATGAGCGTCGCTGCACTTAACCTCTGAAATTGACGATGCATAGAAGTTGAAATTAATTCCTTCGTTGCATTTGTTGCTACCTTTTGTTGTTGGGACTAAATGGGTTTCAGCTACTTTCACAGGCTTTAGCTATCTGTGAAATGAGAGACGTCTTAACGGTACAGGTGATATGCGTTCAGCAAAAGACGTTGTCCAAACTGTTAATGAAGAAAAATACTAATGGAGCATGCAACTGGACTTGAAGAAAAAATTAAACTCTCTATTGTTCAAGTTAGAAACAGTTTAGCCAGTTCTGCACTAAATGTTGTTGAGCTGTTGAACTGGCAATAACTTCTCAAGCATTGAAGTGATCCACTCTGGTGTGGCTTTAAAGGACAACGATCCGACAGCACACAGCCTCTCCTGTGAGCAGTTATTTTAAAAGGCCACCCTAAAATGCAGCTTTATTTAAATGTCACTTTGCAACAGATGAGAGCAGGCTGTTGGTATGCTGCTAGTCCCACTTGAACGTCCACAAATCCACCATTGGTGAAAGAGATGATCAATGTTTGTGCTTTTCTAATTAGGAATCATGCATATTTAGTTGAGATTTAATCAGTGGACAGCATGTAAATCTCACAAACAGCTAGTGTTTTCTTCATTTTGGATGACAAGTGACTTACAATGCCATGCTGTTGGCAGCAGTAAAGCCAGTCCATCAAGTGAGTGTTGAAAGTGAGGAAAAAACTGGCATTTCCTTTTTTTAATTTTTTTAACTTTGTTTTTTTTACACTGGTCACTCTTGATAGAGGTAAAATATCGTACATACAGCGTGATCTTGATTCCCCCATGTTGCATTGCTTTTAGGTCGATGTGATCGTGTGATACATGGGCACTGCAGAAACCTCTCCGGAGTGAAAAACCAATTACCACAGCTACATGTCTGTTCCCAGAAAAGCATTAGGGAAACAGCATGGGTTTTCCCAACAGGAGCGCATAGGCTGACTGGGTGACACAAAATACCGAAAAATGTTCCGTGGGTTCATGTGACCTTGGCACCGTCAGAAGACGAAAGTTTAAATAAATAAAAAAAAAGCAACCATTTAGCTTAATTTTCACTTTTCAATTTTTGTAACTGGTGTTAGGGACCCAGGAAATTAGATTTTATTCCCCCACAGCATTTAAGGTTTAGGGTCTCACAAGTAGTCTTAGTGAATTTGCAAAAGAGAGCGTGTCAGCAGCACTTACAGATCAGATATGCAGAGTCCATGAACAGGAGAGGAGGCACTATCTAATGCCGGCCATACTATCTTGATACATGACAGCAAATTGGCTGCTTTGTATTCAGGTCAGGCCGTGCGCTCATGGCTACAAAGGCAGAAGAGGTCCCTGATGATGAAGTTAATTCCTTCTCCTTCACTCCACTACTGAGAAATCAGCTATTACCAATCGCTCTGAATAGAACACTTACTGTACCATCTGCAGGCAAACAGGCCGGAATATTAATGCACCGATAATAGCTGAAGCATAATCATGTTTATAGAAGTCAGCGCACCACCTTTCATTAGAGTTATGTAATTCTTAAAAAAAGAAATAAAATAAAAGCATTGAGTTTTTAACAGAGGATGACTCATTAGTCTGCTACTAATGCGTCTTAAACTGAGATCTGGAATCATTAGGTCAGAGCTAAATCATAGGTGTTCAGCAGCTCTTTAAAATGTGTACTGCTGTAACAGTGCTGAATGCGTAGCAGCAAGCTTTAAACATCATTTTCTGTCTTGTTTGAATTTGGCCTAAGGATCATGGAAAGGTCCCCGCAGCCTTGATGTCTTTCAGATGCTGAGATTGAGCTTCCTTGTTTATCTGCGGCTCATCTATCCGTCTGCATTGCTTTGGACACAAACTTGATTATGTTTACAGCAGAAGGGAGACGGATTCTTGAACAGCCAGAGGCATATGTTTATCAGTCTGCTGCCTGCTTTCAACGTGCACCCTGGTGCATCTTACTCATCAGCATTATGTTTTCCAATTAATGCACATTAAATATTACTCAGCAGTCACACAGCTTATTTGACAGACCAATGTGTGCTCTCACTGAAGCAAGCAGATTCTTTAGGTTTCATGAAGATGATTGTTACAAGTGGTGAGTCACACAGGATAAAGCCAGCTGACCTTCCTGATCCCCTTGCTCCATCAAGGTTCTGACATTTTAAAAAATAAAAAAATAAATCAAAGATCTGTCAACCGCATGATGGACCTGAACTTTTCAGATTTAAGTTTTAGGTTGTCCTCCGGGTTTTTGATAAAACACAATGGTGTTAACATCAGCTATAGCTGCACAGACTGTATATAAAAGATGAACACAGCCAGCATGAAGTCACCTATTGGTTTGAAGCCAGGGGCCTCATTTATCATCAGTGTGTAGAAAAGGGTCGAAATTCTGTCTTACAAATGGAATTTACAATGTGTGTAAGTACAAAAAAAATCTGTACTGATCAAACATGCGTACATGGGTCGTACGCAATTAGTAAGTCATCAGTGTTGGTAAATCCCACTTGTTCTTAACCACCATGCTCGTGCACTTTCGGGATTATTTGCCTTCAGAAACGCCTCCAATTAACCATATACGGCAACAACATGCCTCTTTATAAAACAGGTTCATATTTTCCCCCCCTCACTGTTTATCATCACGGTAAAGAGGGCGACAAAGAGGAACTTTTCAGAAACCGAGAGTTGAAGCACTTGTCAGCGACGCTGAAGCTAACCAGAACAATTGTTTGGTGGGTGAACTGTTGGGATAAGCAACGAAAGGAAAAACACTGCATAGGACAACATAACCAACACAGTTCATTCTGTTGGGTCAGGGGACAGATCACTAGGAAAAATAAAATTTGAAAATAAAAAGTGCCAAAAAACCCACCACAGCCCATAAAAGAGAAATGACTGCAACTGGAGGACAAATGAACACCCAGCGTTCACCCAGTGGATAACCCTGATCACCTACAGATGAGATGTTTTAATAACCACACTAAGTTCAGCTAAAACATTTCCACACTCTGTAACACTCACCGATAAGCCATCTTCAACCCACAGAGCTGTTCATCCAACACTGCCGGCTTGATCCCGCTCAGTGACGGCTGGGAAATGCTGCATACGTCTCCAACCTCATGCTGGAATGCACCGGTGGTCCAAATCCCTAAATGCTTTCTAGTTGCAGTTTCACTATTGTACCACTAGATTATGTGTGCACGCATGGTCAGAGTTATATTTACGCACATTCCTAATTACTAGTACAAGTTGATAAATTCCATACTTTGCATGGGAATGTTCGTATGCACTAGTTCCACACACATCTGTGCATATGTAGTGATGATAAATGAGGTCCCAGGAGTTTGGCTTTTGACCATCTTGGACTTTTGAAACAAGACATAGTGACCAAGGACTGAACTTAACTAAGAACTTGAGGACAAAATGTACAGCGTAAACCCTTTATGGGGCAAGTGACCATATTTGGTAACTTCTTTGGACATTCAATATGTCCACTCTGTGCCTCTCCTTGAAGTTGAACAACCATGTGCACTTTGATTTAGTTTTTATATTAGTGCCAATATCACTACCTTACGAAAAATGTCACTAAACAAGTGTTCCAGGCACTTTATAAATGCTTTGTTACTGGTTTGCATTGAACTCCACTTTGATTTATTTTTTGAGATTAGTGCCATTAACACCACTACCCCTAGAACAATGTCACTAAATGAACTTGTCAAGCACTTTATAAATACTTTGTTACTGGTTGTGTACGGATCATTACCTCAAACTAAAGCACTTCTAAATAAATGTTTTTTGCAGTTTGTTACTTTTTCTTTTATTTATTATAAATCCGATATTTTCCAAGTATTTGAAGGAGTGCCCTATAAAGGGTTAAGGTGGCAACCTGTCAGTCAAAGCATCTATTTTACTCTAAATCTGATCATAATTTACAAACTGAACATCATGTTGAACTGAAGGAGATAAATCCTACAACTGAGAGCATAGACTCATGAGGAAAATGTCTACTGATAAAACAAATCAAGTCCAAAGTTGTTCTCCAAGACTTCTGCATAACTGGACATTATTTTGCATCCAGGGAGTCGCCTCCTACTGGCCATCAGGAAGAATGTGGGTTTAAAGTACTTCTGCATTGGCTTCACCCTTCAAGGATTCTAGCAACAGCTTTTTGTATAATGAGACTGTACTGCTTGTTTGTTAACTTAATAACCTTCTAAATATCAGCCTGTTGGCACACTGTGCCACAGTGTAGAGTAATGCTGGACTGTGCTGACGCATTTGCTGGCTTCGTGCATTTCTTCCTTGTGGTGACTCTTCCTGACTATGTTTCATGTGCGTAAACTGGCATGTGTAGGCTGCTGATCAGATTAGTGCCTGCACTCGGACGCTTGGCTTGTTTGACTGCTGCCCCCATCCTGCCTCCTGCCCCTGCTGATTGGACCGCTGCCCCGGCCCTGCACTCCAATCGAGCTGGACCGTCACCACTGCACCTGCTTAAATGCTGCAGCCAAACTGTCACTCTGAGTGGCTGATTGTAATGTGAGCAGCTCTCCTCTGTGCCTCTTGCTATTTTCATTTATTCTGTGGAATTCTGTAATTACTTACCAGTGGTTACCAGTTGTCTTTGGATGTTCTGTAATCTTTTGTTGGATGCGACCCGTAGCCCTGTGCGTTTTGGCATGTGTCTGCTCTTTGTATGTTCTACAGTGATTTACAAATTGCTACTTGGAACATTACTTGATTTATGATTTGTTGTGCTGAGACACTTGTTCTACTGGCCAGAGACGAAGCCAGACTTGGTTGTTTTCACATATCTGCGAGCCATTCTTTGTTAGACACTGTAGGCGTAGCGGTTGGTGTTGCCATTGTTTTGTTTTGGATAGCAGGTAGCATAGCTCTTCTCGTAGACTGTTTTGTGTTATTCTTTTCTTAGATTTTGCAACACCCACAGGCCCCGTTTTGTGTGACAGCCTTGCTTCATTTGTTTGTTAGTCACATTACTGAGCAGGAAATGACTTTGCTACACCAAAACCAACAAGTTGTCCTTCATTTTCTGTACCTGAGCAGAATTAACACAAATTAAAGTCCCTGCATGCAGAATTTGAAGAAACCTGAAGGCACTAAGTTGCGTGACATACACAGCAAAAAAATGTTTGCAAGCAGCATCACTTTTTCCAAAACTAAAACTTGTACAGTAACTTGACAGAAAGATATTATCACAGCACAAAAACCTTCAACACGGTGGTTTCAACATTGTGAATCATCACATTGGTGGTCATGACTTGTGTGAAATAACGTAACAAAAGTTTTCTTGGGCCAAGAGTTGACTATGTGGGATGAGTTTGCTTGTGAGATCATGCAGGTGTCAGCTACTGACTCAAAACTCTTTTGTTGCAACATACAAAAGCCTTTCTGCTCCCGATTCCCGCTAAAAATCTCACTGTGACTCAAGTACCCTGTAGCTACACATAATCTCTGTTGTGTGGTGTGATTACCATCTTACCTGCTAAGAGCTTTTCATATTCACACACAGTGAGGGAGAAAAAGATGGAAACCAGATGATAAATGAAAGGTCCTTTGTAGAAAAAATAAGAAGTCTTTCCCTATTAAGTTAAGGTAATATATAAGTGCAATTTGCTGAACACTGAGACTGTCTATATTTTCATATAAAGATCTTTAATCTTCAGGGTCTTTCTGTTCTGCAAAAGACGATCTAACATTTTCAGCTCAAATGATCCCTCGTGTATAAAAAAAAACAACATTCAAAAAGACAACAGCAAAAAGTTACATAAGCCAAATACAATTTTTATATATGAAAATCCATATCAATATTTATTGACTCAAATTCATTTAATTTCTTTTCCAGCACAGAGAAGCAATTCAAGTGTAACAGTTATTCCAGCATTTTTTCTAAGAGCATTTGTGAGAATTCATATCAAAACGTCAGCACTTATCATTATAAAAATAAAACATTTTTACGTCTCAAATTAAGTGAAAAACAACCTGATTGGCATGACAGAGCAGCAAGTAATAGAAAATGACAAGACACAATGAAAACAATGAGAGAAGAATGTTTGAGACACTGAAATATGTACCATCCAGAAAAATAGTCCTTATATACACAATAAAACCAACTTGCAAAAACATGAAATGAGTTGTTTAGAGAGTGCAGGACACATCAAGTAAGGTATTAGGAGGGTTTAGATAGAAAGGGATGTGACACTTTATGTATAGAAGAAATAAATGTACAGCTCATACAGAAAAGTCTGTCTAATGTTTTCACCCAGGTCTTGTATATTTTTTCCTTATTTGTTTGATTTATACGTAGTTACAAATGTGATTATCAGCTAAAACTCTACTAAAGCTATGAAAATGCCACATATACCCCCTTTCTAGGTAAATCCATGATATGTTTATTGACATTAAATAACCGTTTGCCTGATTTAAAAAAAAGATGACAAATAGATTAGGCTGCCTAAATATAAAATGAAATGCATCTTTGCATTACAAGAGTCATGATCACATGGAGAGCTCCTGAAATGACACAATCTCATCAAAGACCAGTTAACACCATTAGATGCATCTACGTATTTCTAATAAAGTGTAACATCAATATTCAATCTTTAAAGAGCATTATGTATTTGAATCAGTAACATTTAATGTAACATATTTTATGTTAACATCTAATAACCTGTTAATACTTTTTAAATGTATTTCAGTCAAATTGGCTACTTTAAATTCTCATTATTTAGACCCGTCTAAGACACAGAAAAAATGTACCAATACAAATACATTTTAAGAAACATCAGTGGCTTTTTTTAGTGTTAGTGTATCACTTCAAGTTTTCTAGCAACACAATACAGTGACATTTTTTTAAAAGGTCAGTTCATGCATCCACATTCATTGTGTTTATCATTTATGTTAAACTTCTGCAGCTTAAACCAAAGCTACCCACAGGGTTAGATACAACTACTATGTGGGAAATTTGAGTGAACTGAACCTTTAAGTGATCACCTTGGTTAAACTGCTACAAAGGACTGATTGTTATTTTTTTAAATACAAATTACAGTGGTTCATGAAGCGTACCAAAGTTGTGTCCAGAGCCCTATTCCAGCCACACAGTCTCCTGACTGAGGCTGAGCTGTGATTACAGTCTGAAGTGTAGATGTGTTATTGGTGGCAGACTACGCCCTAAAACTCCAACTTCTCTGAAAAGGCTGGAAGGGTTTCTTCAGACTGAAGAACATGAGATGAGGTTTGAGTCGTGGGGCTTTTTCAGGTATTACAGCAGCTTTGCTTTCCTCAGTGGGAAATCTATTGTGGTAGACTTCTGGGTAGGACTTCTGGAACTGAATGGGGGAGAGAGGACATGTTTGTTGAGCAGAACTGTATAGTCAGTGTGGCCAAGAGATATTCTGTTTGGACCTTTATTCAGGTAACTTTACAGAAATACAAGAGACTGTACTAGGAATGACCCAGTGCTAGAAGCCGGTAGTTGAAATATCACTGAATTTACATGATTCGAGAGATGTATTTACTCTGTGTGGCTTCTTTTATGTAAATAAGCACAGGCAAAGGCTCATCTGTATTTAAAAAAAAGAATACAGTTTAGTTACACAATTAAATTTTCCATTGAGTTGCAATGCACAAGTACGAGGCATGTAAATTGGATGTGGACAATCTTTAAAGTGCGCTCTGCTCTTCAGCAAACGAGTGGATTAGGCTAATTAGCGGTTGTGAGATAATGAGCGGAGGGTCATGCTCCACTGTGAATGAATATATGCTCGCTTTCTGATTGCACACGTTTGACTGTAGACTCCTGTGTTCCCGTTGTGTTTGTTGCGAGCGTTGTTCAAACAAGAGCTGCTTTAGATGTTCTGTTTACTCAGATTGAAATGAAGTAGTTTGCAATGTTCCCTGACACGTGCTCGATTGTGTGGGGAGGCTCGCTACAAGTGTCGCCAGCTGTCGCAATACGGAAACAACGATTGTAACGTTTTTGCATACAAGCATTTTGACAACTTGTTGTTAAAGTTATTGACTGAAACACACTGACAATAAATACGGTGTACAGATTGGGAGGCTTGTTTTTAAAGGTGCCTGGATGAATTTGAGGTGGTGATGTAAAATGCTTTGTGACATGCTTTCATACTGGCTTTGGGTCATTCATCACTTCCTCTATGGCACCTGCGATGCCACAGAAAAACAAGTACCCTTGTGTTTTTAGAATGTTAACATTGTTTTATTGCTGGATTTTGTACCAAACAGAAGAGCAGTTTAACTTTGCTGCATTGCGAATGCCCGTCTAAACTTCAAGAGACACTTCTGGTTGGGACTACATTTTAATAGCGGTTTTATTTCAACTTATTCCATTTGTGTGGACATACCTGTTTAAGTCTTTTCCTCTTGTCCTTGGCAGGCAGTTCTTCGTCTGCAATCAGGCCTTCCAGCAGCTGCTGCAAGGGGACCTGAGTACCTATCACCTTCTGCTCCTCGCACTCCACCCTGCTGATGTGTTTGCAAAAAGCTGGAGATGCGCTGAAATCTGTATCTGAACCGGCATATTTGATCTGTTGGAAGATACAAAGGAGAGGCTGGATTAATACTTTATTTCTTCAAAGTAAAGGAAGAACAGCATCTTTAGAATATTTTTACTCACC